>NW_019102330.1:2882-159325 GCF_001856785.1 Myzus persicae
GCGGGCGCCCATGTCCCCCTTCCCAAATTTATTTTTAAATTTGAAACCTATCAAATTTATAAATATTTTTTTTTATTTTGATTCTTAAAAATCATTTGCCTGCGGGCGCCCATGCCCCCCTTCAAAAATTTATTTTTAAATTTGAAACCTTTCAAATGAATTAATAATTTTTTTTATTTTGTTTCTTAAAAATCATTTGCCTGCGGGCACCCATGCCTCCCTTCACATTTTTTTTTCCATAATTTAACTCTTCTTCAATTATTTAAAAACATTTTAAAATTTAGATAACCACTTAGTGCCTTATAAATATTCATTATTTCATCAGCTAATTATTGTAAATGAAACTATGAGTTTAGGAAAAGTGATATTGTAGACTGCAGATTTTAATATTTATTTTTAATACACATTTTTTCATATTTTATTTATTTTGATGCTTAAAATACATTTGCCTACGGGGGCCCATGCCCCCTTTCAAACTTTTTTTTCCATAATTTAACTCTAGTTAAATTTTTTAAATTTTGATAACCAAATATTGCCTTATAAAAATTCATTATATCATAATCTAAATATTGTAATTAAAAGAAAGAGTTTAGGAATAATTATATTGTATACTGCAGTCTTTAATATTTATTTTGAATGTACATTTTTCATAATTTTTTTTTTATTTTGATTCTTACAATTCATTTGCCTGCGGGCGCCCATGCCCTCCTTCCCATTTTTATTTTTAAATTTGAAATCTATCAAATTTTTTTATACAATTTTTTTATTTTGATTCTTAAAATTCATTTGCCCGTTGGCGCCCACGCCACCCTTCACATTTTGTTCTGTTGAAAATTTAACTCTAGTTCAATTATTTCCAAACCGTTTTTTTTAATTTTTGATGGTCAGTCAGTGCCACATAAATATTCATTATTTCATCAGCTAATTATTGTAAATAAAACTATGAGTTCAGGAATACTGATATTATAGACTGCAGACTTTAATATTTATGTTTAATACACTTTTTTTTTCATATTTTTTTTTTTGATTCTAAAAATTAATTTACCCACGGGCGCCCATGCCCCCCTTCCCATATTTATTTTTAAATTTGAAACCTATCAAATTTATAAATAATTTTTTTTATTTTAATTCTTAAAAATCATTTGCCTGCGGGCGCCCATGCCTCCCTTCATATTTTTTTTCTATAATTTAACTCTACTTCAATTATTTAAAAATATTTTAAAATTTTGATAACCACCTAGTGCCTTATAAATATTCGTTGTTTCATGATCTAATTATTGTAAATAAAGCATTGACTTTAGGAATACTGATATTATAGACTACAGTCTTTAAGATTTGTTTTTAATACACTTTTATTCATAATTTTTTTTTTTTTGATTCTTACAATTCATTTGCTTGCGGGCGCCCATGCCTCTCTTCAAATTTTTTTTTCATAATTTAACTCTTTTTCAATTATTTTATAACCTTTTTTTAATTTTTGATGGTCCGTTAGTGCCTCACAAATATTCAATATTTCATAATATTATTATTGTAAATAAAACTATGAGTTTAGGAAAATTGATATTATTGACTTAAGTCTTTAATATTTATTTTTAATACACTGTTTTTGATATTTTTTTTCTATTTTGATTCTTAAAATGCTTTTGACCACGGGCGCCCATGCCCCAATTCCCATTTTTATTTTTAAATTTTAAATTTTATCAATTGCTTGTATATTTTTTTTTTTGATTCTTAAAATTCATTTGCCTGCGGGCGCCCATGCCCCCTTTCCATTTTAATTTTTAAATTTAAAATTTTATCAATTGCTTGTTTAAATTTTTTTTTTTGAGTCTTAAAATTCATTTGCTTGCTGGCGCCCATGCCTCTCTTCAAATTTTTTTTTTCATAATTTAACTCTTGTTCAATTATTTCGTAACCTTTTTTTAATTTTTGATGGTCCGTTAGTGCCTCACAAATATTCAATATTTCATGATATTATTATTGTAAATAAAACTACGAGCTTAGGTAATGTGATATTATTGACTAAAGTCTTTAATATTTATTTTTAATACACTGTTTTTGATATTTTTTCTATTTTGATTCTTAAAATGCTTTTGCCCGCGGGTGCCAATGCCCCAATTCCCATTTTTATTCTTTTAAATTTAAAATTGTATCAATTGCTTGTATATATTTTTTTTTGAGTCTTAAAATTCATTTGCCTGTGGGCGCCCATGCCTTCCTTCACATTTTTTTTTGAAAATTTAACTCTTGTTCAATTATTTTAATGCCGTTTTTTAATTTTGGATGGTCAATGAGTGCCTCATAAATATTAATTATTTCATTAGCTTATTATTGTAAATAATACTATGAGTTTAGAAATAATGATATTGTAGACCGCAGACTTTAATATTCATTTTTAATACACATTTCTTGATAATATTTTTTATTTTCATTCTCAAAAATCATTTGCCTGCTGGCGCCCATGCCTCCCTTCATATTTTTTTTCTATATTTTAACTCTATGTCAATTATTTAAAAACATTTTTAGAATTTTGATAACCACTTATTAGAACCTTATAAATATTCATTGTTTCATGATCTAATTATTGTAAACAAAACTATGAGTTTAGGAAAAGTGATATTGTTGACTGCAGTCTTTAATATTTATTTTTAATACACATTTTTTGATATTTTTTTTTTTTTGATTCTTAAAATTCATTTGCCTGCTGGTGCCCATGTCCCTTTCCCATTTTTTTTTTCAAATTTATAATTTTATCAAATTTTTTTAAAATTTATTTTTATTCGGTTCCTTATAAACTCATTTTAAGTTCTTATCATAAATTATATTTTTTGATTATTATCGTTGCTGGACGTATAGAATATAGATAATATATATTGGAAATTATAAATTATTATAAAAACCTAAATACTATAAATATATATCTTCTTCTTATTATTATATAAAATGCCAAATAAATGTTGATGGGGCTCGTTGGCAAATAATAAATAAAATTATTATTACATCCTAATTCTGTTATCTATTTGTGTTGAGACTGCTATAACCTCAAAATATTTATTTATTTATTCCTGTATGATATTTTATAGGTCGGGGTTATATACCATACCGACAGCACGGTCGCTTCCCAATCAGAAGGTTTAAGGATCATTAAGAATAAACACACACTAAGTAATGTCGTGATGATATTTATTCTTAATATTAAGTTCGCCAGATTTAATAAAACACGAAGTTCCGCATTGACGGGTGATAACCGGTGTACGAATCGAACCGCGCGCGTAGGTTTTTAAAAAGTGTCGTATCGTGCAAAGTTGTCGAGGCGACGGGCGACGTAAAAGAGGACAGGCTCGAAGTCGGCGGTGATTAGAGCTGGTAGGAAATGGCTTCGGCCGATAATCGCGAGTTATTAATATAGTTGTGACATTGTAAAAAGGGCAAGAGTAGGGACATAATATAATTCACATTTTTGCACGACGGTTAGACTAGCTAGATTAGAATTAAACAATATACACATAAGAGTACAATCACATAATAAGAGGAACATCGGTTGCGGTAACATAATAATTGATAATAATATATGATAACAATGAAATGTGTGAGTGTGGGACAAGGGCACCACATTACTCCCCCCCGGGCAGCAAAAAACGAACTTGTTTAGTTTTTTGGACGACGTCGATGTTGTTGGCGGCGTATGAGTGGTCCGTTAGCGGGTCTTCGCGGAGTATGAACGCTGGTTTCAATCGGTCGACGGACACCCATACCTGTCGATTGTTGGATTGTAGTTTATATAATATGATCTCAGTCCAAATACGGCCACCACTATAACCACAGTACATTATCCGCATATGATATTATATTGAACAATTTTACATTTATGATTGAGATACGAAAAAAATAATTGACTGACAGAGTACATACCAAATTATTCTAATTTCTCTATAAGTTTCACAATATATCATCTTAAATTATCCATTATTGGAGGATAAAAAATCCGATCGTTGGAGAAAGCAACTTTTTGGTCAAAGCGGCTGAGTCCAAGAATCCGTTATAAGTAACTAACAATTTTGAACAATGTTTTGTGTCTTGTATTTCGGTATTTGTGTACATAAAATAATAACATACTTATGATATTGCAGTTTACAATGAATTACATTTTATCAGTACAAGTGTGAATCCAGTAGCACCTATTTCTTTTATATTTACCCATCGGTGATACTGACAATATTTGAATCAACACACTGACAATTTATACATCAAAATATGGTCAAACCCGTGATTAATGTAAATGTGTCAAACAAATATACTGGCCTTCAATTCTTAGTATAAACATAAACGATTTAGTCTAGCATCACTGCAGTATACATTTTTAATATGACAAGTTAAATGATTCTATTCGTATACTATACATTAAAAAAAAATTGTTTTCATTCGGTTAATATCGATAACATTCACATCTCACATGAAAGTGAAAAATGTACAAGATACCCCATTTTTAAAGCTATATTCATATTAAAAGTGAGCATTTTTTATAATAATAAGTTATTATGTTAAAAAAAAGAAATGCAATGTTAATACTTAACATACTTGACATTTAAATTATTTCAATTAATATTGTGTCAACATATAGGTACTCCTCTCGTTTGAATTATGTATTCAATGTTTTAAGTCAATATCAATATTACATGTAAACATTTTTAATTCCTGAGCAAATTAAAAAAATCCACTGATATAAATTGTACATTTTAAAACTTAGTTTCCATTCGGTTGACATCAATAAAGTTCACTTATGAAAAATCTTAAACACTAAACAATCGATCTTAAATGCACTTAATTCGTAAATAAAAAATTATATAAGCCTTTATAATGAGTGTACGATCAATATTCAATGCTTTCAACCTGTGTTTTTTGATCTTTGGTATGGGTAGCATAAATTACAATCAAGGAAAGTTTAAGGCGATGTTTTATACTTTACGATGCATTTCCATTTGCTGCGAACTCAATACCCTTTATGACATAAATGCCAAAGTTGTAAGCAACATATTTTATTTTATTTAAATATATTTATACCATCATGCATAATATTTTGAAAATTCAATCATTTTCATCAGTAACAGAACTAACGTATAGTATAGAATGTTGTGATTTTTTTTTTTAAATACTTTTATTAAGTCTTAAAAACAAAACGAAAAATGTAATGTGTAAATAAATCAAAATTAAACTTAGTAAAGCCCAACAATTTCTAGTTTCTACAATGAATACTTATTGAATGACATTATAACCATCGTCCATCACTATTCTTGGGGAACGTATAAATATCAAAAGTTTAACAAAATAAAATCGACAAACGGTCCTGCAACGAAGTTGTGTCAATGTTTTTTTGATGAATACCACAATGTAAGATCTGTGAAGCTGCCTACACTAAGAATTAGTATCCTCTAGCATCTACATTAGACTTACTGTGTACTGTGTAATATTATATTTTGTTATGCTATAATTTGGTTGTATAATTAATGTATTAGTATAAAAAGGTTAGTTTAGGTTATTATAGGTCCTATAATATTCGCGGAAGTAATGCGCAAGCAGTCCCCGCGGCGCCGTCGGTTCCAAACAGAAAAATAAAAAAAAAATTTTAAAAAAAGGTCCTATAATATTATATATTATATAATATATAATAGTAAAGATTGTGACTTGCCCACAAAATCTTTTCAACCTAACCTAACCTGCCCGAGGTGGTACGCGTGCCATGGATTTGCCATCCCTGCAATGTACTATGGCACATTGTAATATGTGTATTATTTTTATGTTATTGTGTTTAACAGGCAACATATTATGTTGGTCTAGAAATTGTATAAATAAATAAGACTATATATAATAAATCTATAATATGTTAAATCCAGGTGCGTATACAAGGGAGAGGTCTAGGGGTTCACCTCCCCCCCCCCCCAAAAAAATTTCAGGTAATAAGTGTTATTATTTTTTAGTTTGGTTTTATTTAATTTGCCGCATTGTCATCGTAATGTGAATTATATTCTCGTTTAGTGCTCGATCAGTATCTAAAATCGTCAATTGAAACATTACATTGATATTGACGAAGCCATTAACAGATTTGCAAGACTAACTCGACAATTAGATTTTATATTATAAAAATACATGTTTTTAAAAATAATATACAATTTTTTAATAATGACGTTTTTTATGAGAAATAAATAGTAATATAATTGAAATTGTGTAAACTTCCTGTTAGGTTACAGGTTAGATTAAATTACATAAGTACGAAAATGTACAACGACCCCCCCCCCCGCCCAAAAAAATGTGTACGCGCTTGGTTAAATCTTTGCATATATGAAATAATTTAACTATGATAGTATGTAATATAAGTTCTATTTATAAATCATTGTGATTAACAGGCAATAATAGTTGATCCATACATTTTTGACTTAACGTCAATAGTAATAATGTTTTTTATGGAAATTATATTTATTGGAAATATAGTATCCAAAGTGTGGCGTATATTTTTTGATAATCAACTATCAGTGGTATTGACTAAACTTGAAGCAATTCACGAACAATTAATACGTCTGAAAGTGGTCAGACCAATGAAAATAAAATTAAATTGGTTTTTTATTACTGGAATAATTGTACATTTTATAGCAAGTAATGTACTTTTGGTAAAATGGCTTATACTTAGCTGCTTCGTGTACAGGCATTTACAACTGTCAACATTTCTGGTAAATAACTGCAATATATAAAATTATTTTTTATAAATTTATATTTTATACATAGTCCAGTAAATATATGTTGAAACTATGGTTTTTAGACATCATTGAGGGTTAAATAATATAAAAAACACATTAAATAGAATGAAAATCAAATTATTTAAATGCTTTCAGCCACTGAGTTGATTTCTAAACAACTTCCGGGGTTGGAATATAATATATTCAATAAACAATTTAATTCAAATATTTTCAGGTCATACATTTGGTTTCATCTATATGTACATGTGCTGCATTTTATGAATACGTACTACTAATATTATACATACGATGGAAGGTGTACATCATTAATGAACAAATCCCGTTAAGACATTCAACAATCAGTACCTACAGAGATATGTATTTGGAAGTTGTAGATTGCTTGAACGTTCTCAATAAATCAGTATACGGTATGCCGGTTATATCGACTATAATTGCGGAAAACGTTGGACGGCTGTTCTATACATTTTACTATCATATACTTTTTACTGTACCAACGATCATCGATGAAGAGGTTATATCACTAACCATGGATCTATCAATACGTATATTTGAAGTCATACTATTATACGGAATTGGTCAAGCAACTGCACAAGAGGTGTTTATTATGATAAACTTTATACAATTGTAGACTATTTGGAGATAACAAATGACATTAATGTCTACTAGTATTCAACTCGTATATATTCAATCCATACATTTATAAAAACCGATGTTGTTTTTAAATAAAAATTGATAAATAAAAAATTATAGGAAATTTATACTCGAGGACTGTTTTTTCTACGTATATTATTTTTATATTAAACGTTGTTTTTTTATTGCAGATAAATCGAATGAGTCTCGTGTTACACCAGCGGTCTTTGATGGAAAGAAATCCTAGAATAAGACGTCAGGTATTAATGTGTTTAGTAAAATATGAATAATATGTTAACCATTGCATATATTTTATATTTTATGGGATAATTGTTTTTATTGTTATTTAGATCAAGTTTTTCATCTTACGGAGATATCACGAACCCTATCGTTTTGTGCTTTGTGGAATATGTGAGATTAATATGAGAAAGTTATTTTTATTGTTAAATAAGGCAGTTGCTTATTTAATCATTCAAACTCTGTTCAAATTGAATAGAAATACAGGAAGAGATAATTATTTGATTCATAGTTAATTTATTAATAAATTGTGTCATCGGTCATTTTTTCTTTGTATAAGTATAATTGTTTTGAAGGTTTAGTAGTTTAGTTCTGAATATTGAGTATATATTTACAACGTTAAATCCTTAACGTGATTTATCAATAAGAATAGATTTAAAATATAAATATAATAGTATTTATAAAAGATATCATACATTTATAACTAATTTATTTTAAAGTAATATACAGCAGTTAACTTAAGCCATTATATAATTTGATAATGTTTCGGTTAAATACTTTTTTAATGTCTATTTACACTATTTTAATAATGTAACTTTGAATGTACTCAAGTCTAAGAAATTATGATATCATCGAGTATGTTATAACTGATAGTTGTTCTTCAAGTATTCATGATCATACTAACTACTAACCCGATAAAAAGTATTTAAAATAAATTCAAACCATCAGGTGATTAAAAGGTCATGATCCTATATTATTAACGGTGAATAAAGTAAAGATTAAAAAAATACACCAAACAGTTATGTTATACGGAAATGATTGATTTATTTTGCGGAGTCATTGCGGATACGAATTACAAATTATTGTATTGTTTGGGCTATGGCTTTTTTGAGTTTTGCAATGTACACTGTACAGGCTACATGAATTAACAGTTCTGAAACAAAAAAAAACACAATTTATCATAAATATATTTTAACAGCATAACAGTGTAAAAATATTATGAGAGCATAATGTTTTATAATATTTGTATACATATGAAAAAAAATTCGTATATATACATTTCTAACAACAATTATTATGTTTTAAATTTCATAAAAAAAAAAAACGTTAATAAATGCAAAAATATAAATATGTATATTTTTATAATAAACAGCTCTAAGCATAAACTAAGTAGTATTAACTTTTAACTAGGTTGACCTATACAATAATATTATTAAAGAGTATATAAACGATAATAACCATGTTGTTTGATTACACTCAGAGGCGGATTTCCCATTAGGCATTGTAGGCAACTGCCTAGGGCGGCAAAATTTGGGGGGCGGCAAATTTTGTAGTGTTTTATTAAAAAACATCAAACATATAGTACATCGTATATGATATTCAGTATACCAATCTATTTTGGTTCATTATAATTTATAGTCATTACCTATAAATATTATAGTAAACAATTATATAGAAAACAGTTTTTGATAATACTATATATTTTAACACGTTGGTATAGTCCACCCAGAGCCCGCATGGGTCATAAAAATATATAAAGCAACAATGGTTTTATTATTCTTATCGGGGATCGACGTCGCGCGTCGTCGTAATTTCGATAAAAATAAATACTCACACTGCCACACTATATTACTAATTCGACATATGACAATCATATGAACTCAGAACTGTAACGAATAATGATAATAATAATCAAAAATTTGGTTATTAAATTATTATATTATTTCGCAATCTGTGTTTGAAACATCGAGTCGCGTGTCGTAAATAACTTCAGGCGAAAAAAATAGTCTAAAAATTAAAATGGATGTCCACTACTATTGTCTATATATTAAATATTTAGAGTAGGTATTTTGGAGGGGTATTGTAACTTTTTCACCTATTATAGGAGCGGCAAATTTTTGGTGCCTATAGCCGTAAAAAAGATAAATCCGCCTCTGATTACACTATATAGTTAATCAATTAATAAAAATAATAATAATCGTAACGTCATTCAATTCGTCAAATTTAAGCAAAATATTATATTTGTATATTGTGTCCCATAAAGTGCGCAACTTTTGAATTTGCCTCCATTTTTTAAATATTTTGCTTGCAGCCCTGTTTTTATCGTTTCTAGTATCTACTATTACTCCGATTTAATTATCAGTTGTTTTGTTTTCTATATTGGTTTAGTCCATAGCCATATATAAGCAAATAGATAGCCGTCTCTGGTTTATATATTAAGGCAATATCAGCAAGGCAACATTAAATTGGAGATGTTACTGAATGTAAATATATAAAAATAAATACATTTTGATTGATACATAACTGTGTTATTAATTCCTTTAAAGTTGAGCACTTTATGGGACACCCTATGTTGGTATAAATAATTGTTATGATTATATTTATAAAAATGTATTGATTTTAGAATTGAGCAAAATCTAAGCCTATTTAACTCACCATCAATTGGCTGGTGGCTGGTGTGGCCTTGGTGACGGTCTTGGTGGCCTTGGCAGACTGGACTTGTCCGACGACGACGATGTTCATTGATACTTTTTCTGCGCCCATTTTTGGTTTTTTGTTGGTTTTTGAGTATTAAAGAGAAAACTAAAAAAAAATATTGTTAATTTGAAAATAAAATAAAACGATTTCAGTCGTTTCGTACTCACCAAAGAATAGATTTATAGATCTGCACAAAAATATGTGTTATTCCGGTTTTTAAATTTCGACGGCTTTATATACACTGCCACCAACCGATTTAAAGTTGGCGGCGGCGTGGCGTGATCATTGTAATATTATGATGATTATTTATTAATAACACGTTTAATACATCATATCTAATCATGTACTGTTGCACACAGATTATAAAGTTCACAAACTGTTAAATTACAATTTTAAAATTTCCAACTCAGCCACATCCTAATATAAATTATCGTAAGGATTGCCCCACAAAATCAATCCTGGGCATAAACAAGTTAAATTAACTTTAACTTATTTTAATAGATATAAACTTAATAAATAAAAAATTATTTTTAATCAAATTCAAGTTATAAATAATTAAGTAATAAATATAACAAAATTATTATTGATGATGCACATTAAGGGGATTCGATACCGTCATTTTCTGTGTTGGTCTAACACACGCGTTACTTAGTAATTTAGACGTGTTTTTTGCCAAATATACCAATTGATCTAATGAAGCGATAAGAATTCTAAAAACAGATTTGAATTTGTCGTCAAGTGTACTTGAAATCGACTTTCCCACATTTATGATTTTTTGATTTTAACTTCTCCGAAAATTGAAATACAAAAATTTTTAAATGCTCTTTTTTAATATGACATTTTTAGGAATTTGGGGGATAATATCAAAAATGTGGGAAAGTCGATTTTAAGTAGACTTAACGACAAATTCAAATCTGTTTTCAGATTTATTATCGATTCATTAGATCAATTAGTATGTTTGGCAAAAAACACGTCTAAATTACTATGTCACGTGTGTGTTAGACAAAAACAGAAAATGACTGTATCGAATCCCCTTAAAAATATAGTTCAATTTATTTCTTGTTCCATTTACCAGAAGTCTCATATCTCCAAGAAAAACAACTGTATTAAATACATAATATATAGCCATATAGGTATATATTGTGTATCGTATATAATATTAAAGTATATCATATTATCATACTGTGGCATACGGGCATATTGTAATAATAACAATAATACTAATTAATAAATACTAATAACTAAATAGTCATTTAGATACAAATCAATAATCACAAATATACATTTCTCAAGAACATAATATTATCATTTACTATTTTCGTCATAAATAAGTTATTTTTAAATTAAAACCAATTGAGTTATTGCTCATATATATATTTATATTAATATTTCAAATGTTTATATTAAAAAACAGCAAATATTGTCAGTAGATAAAATTGTCATAACCTACATGGTTCACCTTTTGTTCTCGGCTCTCTCAGCAGTCAGCACGCAATATTTCCAATATTGTACGTAGAATATTCAATATTGTGTTTCAGTTTTTATGTTACCATAATAGTTTGATGGATTATCAACGTCCAGTGAAGTACGTTTATTTTTTTGATTAAAATACCTATTTAATCATACAATTTTCACTACACTTTAGTCCACGCTTATCGGAGACTTGGAGATTTCTTATATTTTTGGTCCCCTTAAAAAGTATTCAGAGCTTAAAGTTAAGTACAATCCATAATAACATGTTATTTTTATTTAATAATTAAAAAAAATGTATAATGTATTATTAAATCAAAAAGGTGTTTTTATTTCTATATTTACTATTCTTGTAGTACCTATTACCTAATATTCTATTCATCAGCATCTAATAATTTAATTCATAGAAAAGCTATTGGCTAATTCCTGTGTTCAATAATATTTATGATTTTTATTATTTGACACCATATTGCTGCTTATTTATATGGATATTTAAAAAAAAAAAATTAAGTTGAATGTTAATGGAAAATTTTCATATAACTTTTAACCTAACTGAGTTTAAAAAAAAATAAGTTTACTGGTAACTTTCAAATTTTTAAAATGTTTTCAATCAACTTAACTTAACTCAGAAGGCTTGCACAAAATAATTACTTTTGAGAGTAAATGTATTTGTAATTAACACACGTAAAAAATAATATGATTAGTAAAACATATAGAAATAAAAGATTTTAAATTCTAAACTAAGGTTAATTAATTTTTCAAAATTTCGTACATTTTCAAATAATTAAGTTGAGATTTAAAATGTTCAATTTTTACAGATAAGAATTGAAGTATTTAACAAACAAGGATTCACATAAATAGTTCATACCAGCTGGAGAAAAATAATCTAAAAAATATATAAACACAGTTATTTTTACAGACATTGCATGTTCAAATTTGAACGAAATCCCAATCAAGAATAAAGATTTCAGTTATTTTGTTGTAATCAAAAAAAAATATTCGTCACTACTTGTGACTAATAGAGTGTTTAAAATTATATTGTATACAGTTTACACACTAACATTTTCAAATTCAATTTTTTTGGCAAAAATTAATTTCACCTAGGTACTGCAATAGTAGTAAATAAATTATTTTAATCGCCATATCATAAAATTCAATAATTGGAATAATTATAAAGTCTAACAGACTGTCAGACTTTTTTTACAATGATTAATGAATTCAAATTCAACACAGCCATTATTACAGTGACTCTTTAGACACCTAATGTCCTGTGGGCCGTTACCCACTACTTGATTGTTTTTTAAAATAAAATTTTATTTTTCAACAGTAATAGCATTATACTAAAAATAAGTAAAATTGTTGAATACTCATTTATGAATCATTCATAAATCATATGACAATAATTGCTAAATAATTTTACTTCGTAAATAATTTACTTAAAATTAGGTATTATTTGTGATTATTAATTTTATTAGTTATCCTAATTTTAAATAATAATGAATGATAATCCGACGCCTAAAAACTGTTTTTACGTGGATATCGCGAATCAATCATAACTTTATCATTTATAATATGTTTTTTACAAAAACCTTTACATTGTTATCGCTTGTACCAAATTAATCTAAACAAGCTGAGGATCACGCCACACCGTGCCATATCACTCGACTATAATCTCATGAGCTTTTAAAAAGGTATATAAACCAACACTTGTCTTTAAATCGTCATAACACAATTTCGTACAAGTCAATTGTTTGGTAAGCATCTACATCAGACGCCCAAATGTAGTATTGTTTTCGTTAAACAAGGTTTTTAATTTCTAGATTTCAATTTCAATCCTCACAAAAACCAACCAAAATCAAAAATGGGCGCAGAAAAAGTATCCATGAACATCGTCGTCGTCGGACAAGTCCAGTCTGCCAAGGCCACTAAGACCGTCGCCAAGGCCACACCAGCCACCAGCCAACTGATGGTGAGTTCGTAGTGTAATAGGTCATTTTATACGAATTTCAAATGCAGTCTGATTGATTTTGTCCAATTTTAATAATTATGTTTAAAAATTCAAAATAACATCTTATTTCAAAAAAAAAAAAACCTTTCATATGACTATTTTGTTCTATTGAGTTATGTTATAAAACAATTTAAATTAGATAACGTCAAGTCATTGGCTGCATAACTCATCAATCGAAACTCTTTCATAATATTTTCACTTAAACATTTAATTATTCATTATATATTTTACAGTAATTTCTTTTATAATTTTACACAACATATTCTTTATTTTATATTAATTTTATGTCTGTAATTATACGTAGTTCATGTTATATTTTTTGTTTTGTATAATATAACATTTACAAACACAGTTCAATGATACTTGATACAGTTTCAATTCAAAGCAATTTTTTTCATAAGATAAAATACTTTAATTAATTTAATTTTTGATTTGTTTCAGAACTGTTAAATCATGTAATCCGTCCATCTCAAACACAAAAATGCCATAACCTAAACAAAATATGTATTTATAATATTATGTTTTGACACAATCAAATAAATCAGTATATTCCAATATTTAACTTGTTTGATTTATTATTTATAAAACTAAGTATTACCAGTAAAAATAATTTCATATCAAGATACTCAATGAATTTGTAATGAAAAAAAATATAAAACTGAAATATAGCAAGCAATATAAATGTGCACGCATATTCTTAACCAATCATTTGTGTTATTTGGATATGCTTAAAAAAATAACAAACCTAGCTACTAATCTTTAGTAGTGTTTCAATTTTATAACCACAAAAAAATTTTTTGTGAAAGGACATCTTAAAATTATAAGACAAACTCGTCTAATACCCAACGTACAGAAATCAGTAATCTGATCAAATGATTAGTATTTATTTGTTTATTATATTATTTTTTTATACAAATATGTATTCTCATCAAAAATAAATACGGTAATGTCTCGGATGGTATTAATTTTATTAATAATAAAATACAATAGGACTACTATTTCGAAAAAATGTTGAACGCAATATCTGTGGACAAGTAACAAGAGTGTCATACTGAATTATTTCTTAAGGTTCAGTGACAATACACTTCGATAAAAATAATTAAGTTGTATAATTAGTACAATTATTATGCACAATGTGAAATTTTAAAAAATAATTTCCTACTAAATATTATAGCAATTAACGTTTTTTAAAACGGTAATGTGTAAGCAATATTGGTACATTACTGTGCAAAAAACATTTTTGTGAAATAAAATCATAGTATGTTTATCTTACATAGATTTTTGGAAAATTCATAGTTAATTTAATGGTTCAATAAAATTGAATGGCCCAATCAATTACACTGCATTTTGAAAACATAATTTGGTTAATTTGGGTTACAGTTTCTTCTGACAACACAATAACAAACAAGTAAAAACTGCATTTTCAAAACAATTTTTATTTTTAATCTAGAGAAATCGCACAATCTGTAAAATAATCTTTTACAATAAGAACAAGCGATTTAAGAGTTATAGAAAAGATAAAATAACAAACAATAGGTTAATTAAATTAAATTATTTTCATCAGTTCAGACAGGGAGCTTGGGTGAAGAGGCAATCCATTAATGGAACTTCTTGAAATGTGGTGGTGGGGTTAGTCTAAAAGTAGATCACACCACCATATTCGTTTTAGGCGCCTTCTAGGGTCACTAGGAATGGGGGGGGGGGGGCATATAGATCCGAAATCAAGAGGTTATTGCATTTTCAAAACTATTAAAATATTAAAAGTTAATAATTGTTTCAATTATTATAATGAAACTCTTCAGATTTATTTGTTTAAATATTATGTCACAACTAATACTTGACATATAAATCATTTTTATTGATATTGTTTGATTGTGTAAACATATTTATTGACGTTCCCATGTTTAAATGATATATTTATAGTATACTAAATCATTTTAATAAGTGCCAAACAACTTCACTCACCCACAGCCTTCGGTATCCACACACACAATTATTGTTCATAATAGAAGTCAAACTAAATAATTCAATTCCGATACTATATATATTAAATAGTTTTCACATGGTTGATATGGATAGCATTCAAACACGGAAAATCTTAAACAATAGACAATCGGCCTTGAGTTTGTTATACTATTGAAAATTAAAACATAAAATAAGTGAGTATGAGTGTTCGGCCAATTATAAATGCCTTCAACCGGTATTTTTTAATCTGCGGTATGGGTTGTGTCAACTACAATCAAAAAAAGTTTAAGATGATGTTTTATATATTACGAAGCGTTTCCATTTGTTGTGGACTCAATGTCGCATACCGCTCAAATATTCAATGGGTAAACAACATTTTTTATTTTATTATTATTTATGATTCGTTCATCAACACTGACGTATCGTAGAGAACGGTGTGGATATTATGAAAGCTAAGAATAGTAGATATACACCTATTCCTATATGTTAAATTTGTGCTTAAATAATGTATGCAATATACTATGGCACATTGTAATATGTGTATTATTTATATGTAATTGTGCTTAACAGGCAACAAATATTGATCCATACATGTTTGACACAACTTCAATTGTAACGATGATTTTTTTTGAAATGATGTATATTGGAAATATAGTATCCAGAGTGTGGCGCATATTTTTTGATGATCAACTATCAGTGGTATTGACTAAACTTGAAGCAATTCACGAACAATTAATACGTCTGAAAGTGGTCAGACCGATGAAAATAAAACAAAATTGGCTTTAAATGACTGGAGTTATTTTACATTTTATGGCAAGTAATATACTTGTGGTCAAATGGCTTATACTTGGATGTTTCGTGAACAAAGACACACAACTGTCAATATTCATGGTATATAATTAACAATATATAAAATTATTTAATGTAAATTTATAGTTAGTTCCACAAATAAACGTTGAAATCATAGTTTCAGACAACATCGATGGTTAAAAAATATATTAAACAGATTAAATAGACAGACAATCAAATATTTTTAATATTTTCAGGCCACTGAGTTGATTTCAAATACATGTGCATGTGTGGCATTTTATGAATACATACTACTAATATTGTACATTCGATGGATGGTGTACATAATAAATGAACAAATCCCGTCAAGACATTCAACAATAAGTACCCTGAGGGATATGTATTTGGAAGTTATTTGTTGCTTGAACTTTATCAATAGATCAATATACGGTTTGCCGGTTATATCGACTATTATTGCGTCAAACGTAGGACGAATTTTTTATGAATTATACTATCATATAATTTTTATTGTACCAGCATACATGGATGAAGAGTGTATATCACTGACCATAGATCTATCAATATGTGTATTTGATGTCATACTATTATACGGAATTGGTCAAGCAACGGCACAAGAGGTGTTTATCATAAACTTTATACTTTTGTAGACTATTTTGAGATAACAAATGACATTAATGTTTACTTGTATTCAACACTTATATATTCAATCCATACATTTATAAAAAAACCTATATTGTTTTTAAATAAAAAATAATAGGACATTTATACTTGAGGATTGTTTTTTCTACGTATATTATTTTTATATTAAACTTTTCTTTTTTTGATTGCAGATAAATCGGACGAGTCTCGTTTTGCACCAACGGTCATTAATAGAAAGAAACCCTAGAATAAGACGTCAGGTATAAATGCATGTAATAAAATATGAATACTATGTTAACTACTACATATATTTTATGTTTTTTGAAATAACTGTTTTTATTGTTATTTAGATCAAGTTTTTTATCTTACGGAGATTTCACGAACACTTTCGTTTTGTGATTTGGGGAATATGTGAGATTAATTTAAGAAAATTATTTTTATTGTCAAACAAAACAGTTGCTTATTTAGTTATACAAATTCTGTTCAAATTGAATAGAAATACAGGTTTAGATAATTAATTGGTTCATAGGTTATTTATCAATGAATTTTGTCATCGCGCATTTTTTTTTTCGTTTCCATTATTTAAATTGCCTATTCTTTAGTTATTAAAAAGTAATTGGTTCGATTTTTTTTTACAAATATAATTTGATAATTTATTTATTATCGAAAAAACATTAAATGTACACATAAAGCATTTGATTATTTCAGTGCACCTCTTTTAAGTTGCACTTGTGTTGGAAATTTAGTTCAAAATATTGGGTTTACAACGTTAAAAATTGTCAAGCTTGACTTTAGCCGGTACTCATTTTTTTTTTTTTTTTGTATTGATCAATTATTACTTAGCATTTAGTTATTATTTTTCTTATTATTTTGCAAAATGATAAATTTTTAATTAATTAATAATATTATTTATACAATCAAAAAATGCGGTATGAACAAGCATTTATATTCAAATGCAAACCACTCGATACTATTTAATTTCCAGATGATATATTGGTTGTACATGCTTAATGGTATCTAAATTGTTTTTTGCATTTAACTAATGATAATGAACTGAACACACACACACACACACATATATATATATGTATATGTGTATATTTAATATTCCTGTAAAACTTACTGAATTTAGAAAAAGATATTTGTAAAATAAAAATAAAAATCCAAAAATAAAAGGCTCTACAATGGAGCAAGACAACATGAATGTTGACAACATTAAGTGTTCAAAACATTATTTTAACCACTTTTCTACGGGTAGGTGACACTGACTCAAACGTTCATAACAATACAAATATAATAAGATAAAATATACACTATTCTGAAAAAAAAAATATGGTGTCATGGGAGATCTGGTGGATGTGAAACAATTCACACAATGAATGAATGCCAACCCGTCATCAATAAAGCCTTAGACCATTGATATGCTATGAATGGACCCTTGTCCCAAGCATCGTGTCTCTGAATTAGATGAATACTGCTCATAAGTGAAGATATATCATATAAATACATTTTATTTTTTTGAATCGATATGCCCTTTATTAATAAAAATTAATCAGCGATAAAAGTATCGAATAGTCCCTGCTTCACCATTCCCACCAACCATACTAAGCTACTCTGCTCTACCGCCTCCATCCCTCCCCCGACCATACTGCATCAGCCAGTCACCATCACCTTCTCCTCGTGCCTAAACTGGGTTAGCCTAGATCACCCCCCCCCCCTGCTTCTCGCCCGGACAGCATAACCTTACCCACGAATAGCGCTCGGTTCCGCCACCCTCTAGGTGTCCGTTTCCCGCCTATACTGTGTCACTCTGCGATACGCTTCGATTTATCACCACATCACCACTAAGTCAACGCATATACCGCGATCTGTGGTAACTCGTCCCCGTCACCCACGAGGACATGAACGAGCGGTGATTTATCCGTAATTTCTCTTGGTCGAATTAACGTACTAGCCAATACGCTTAAATGACTTGAAAATAATTCATGAAATAAAATATGGTATGATATTATATAACAATTATATTGTATTATATTTATATACAAACAAGGATTTTTCAGCGAAATGATAATACTTTTATAAGACTCCGATGCATATTATTGAGTTTTATTACACAGATATCTGTACACAATACAATCGTTGTAACGGTGCTCTTCCCTCGAATAATTCACGCCTACTTTCTCGCGGTTGTTCCGTGACACGTGTTGCGCCCACTCGAAACGCTGCCGGCCGAAATTTCGAGTGCTGGTGAACGCCTTCCTGTTTAGAACACTTTCCGGCAGTGAAGAATAAGATGATCCAACCACGGGCGTGTACTCGTACACACCCAATAGCAATCCGTCGATAAACGATGAGGCTTCGAATCCGCTGTTGTCCCCGGCGCGATGGGAGTTTTTCCAGGTGACAAGCGAGGTGAAATCGCGATCGACCAAACCCGCGATATTGCTGTACGCGAACAGTTCCCTGGCCGGAGGTTTAAACGAACGATTTTGGGTGGAATCGTCCGAGTTAGAGCTACGTAAATGGCCTCCAACTTCAAGTTGTAATTTATCGGCCGGACGCGCACGCATTCGAGTAATTTTTCGATTAATTCCAATCAGTGCCGTATTTACCAGTAAACACTATAAGCTAGTGCTTAGGTCGGCAAATCATTTTTAATATTACATTTTTACTAAAATAAATGCAACTAATTATAAAATGTTTTTAAACCATCGAGATTGTGGTAATATTTATATTTTATGTCTTTTTCTACGTTAAAACGTGTAAAAAATTATTTGAGAGCAAGTGTGGAAGGAGATAAACTAAATTCATTGAGTTTATTGGCAATTGAAACTGAAGTTGTGAACAAAATGGACTTCAATGCCATAGTAGATGATTTTGCGACTCAAAAGACGCGCAGAAAGCCGATGAGTACTAGACATTAACTATTTAATTTTGAATATAATAATTAACTATTTAAGTATTTATTACTACCATGTTTTTTATCATTATATTTTATATCATATTTTTTATAATTAAATTTTTTATATGAATGTATATGTATGCATTTTTATAACAGCTGTATATTTTTATTTTTCATCATTAAAATTTTAAGTAATATAGAAAAAAACAATAATTGTATGATTTAATAACATTTTTTAGATTAGAAAAATATTTATATTGAAAGCCGGCTATTTATTTTGTGCTTAAGGCGGTACAATGGTTAAGTCCGGCACTGATTCCAACTCTATATAGCTTGAAGGAAACCGCAAAAACTGGCGACGTTTTCTACATTTTTTCTGAAATACCATCTGACCGTCCGATCGACACTAGAAGACCGCTGCAACTCGTTTGCGCACATTAGAAATTTTTTACCTGAAAATCGACGACTCGTTTGCGCACGACGAAATCAGTCATTTACCTGAAAATAGATCACTCGTTTGCGCACAACTACAACACAAGTACAAATTATCAAATATCTTATAGCAATATTATCTTATAAGTGTAGATTATATCATTGTGATTGTGTAGTCGTGTAGATTATATCATTTTGGATTTTCTAAACTACTTTTAGGATAGTTTTAGTATGTATGGTTCAGTTTCAGTACAGTTGTGGCTAGTGTGTTGGACGACGCAAACTATTTATTGTGGACGTAGATATTTCTAATATTTTTAAAACTCGGCGAGGAAAATGATGTTTTAATATTGACAAATATAAATTTAGTGAGTATCGTGTTTTAACGAATGGAAATTTTAATTTTAGATGTTCTAATAAAAAATGTCCTGCAAGTGTTATTGTTAATAAATTAAATAAAATAATAAAAGTAACCAACTCTCATAATCATGAAGAGTATAATAATCGAACAATGACGAGAGAAATAATCAGAAGTACTTTTAAATGTAGTGCAGAAAACGATTTGTACATAAAATCAAACAAATTAATTTGCCGTGAGTTACTAAATACAGAGAATTTTACAACAAATTTAGAACACAGTGATGTTAAATTGCTACGAAGATCAATGTATGAAAATAGAAAAAAACACTATCCAAATTTACCAAAATCTTTTGAAGACGCAAGAAATCAACTGATCAACATGCAAAATGACATTCAATACCAAGGTAATAAATTTTGTTTTCTCGGTGATGATAAAAACATATTTATATTTACTTGTGAAAAAAATTTGGAATTACTTAAATATTCTGAACACGTGTTTGGGGATGGAACTTTTTCATTTGCCCCTAATCATTTTGTCCAACTTTATACGATCCACGTTTTTCAAAATAATTTTTATGTACCCCTTGCTTATTGTTTTTTACGTAACAAGCATACAAACAGTGGCGTGGCGAAGTAGATTTTTTGGGGCAACTGCCCCTAGTACAACCCAGGGGTGGGTGGGTGCTTATGTTAGTGGGTGATATCTAAGGGTAAATAATATATTAATTTACCTTTATGACATTTGTCATTCAACTGCAGTATACTATTCTAGAATTCTTATTTACTATTATTATTATTATTATTATAATTATTTAGAATTGGTTAATAATAAAAATAAAAACAATAACTTTTTTAGAGGTTTGTAATAAAAATATGGTGGGGGGGGGGATATACAAATCTGTGAGACGTGGGTGGGTAACAAAAAAATGTATTCGCCCCTACTATAAAATCTTGTCGCCACGCCACTGCATACAAATACTTACATACAAAATATGTGGCAATCACTAAACAATATATGCTTAGAAATGACGGGGATAGAAATTAATGTAATCAATTTTCATGCTGATTTTGAAAAGGCAGCGCATAATGCGGTATTGCAAATTTTTCCTCGATGTAAAATTTTTGATTGTACCTTTCATTTAGGACAAAATTGGTTCAGGCAAATACAGCAAAATAAAATATTATTATCTGAGTACTTGAAAGATTCGGAAATTGGAAGATGGATGAAGTATTTTTATGGTTTAAGTTATTTACCACCAAATGAAGTTTCAGATGGCTTTACAGATCTTATGGCGGTAGCACCTGGTACTGCAGTTAGTTCTTTATTCTCAGATTATATTTTAGAAAATTATATAGACTCTAATAGCAATTTTCTACCAATCTTATGGGCTTGTGAACCAAATGGCAATCCCAAGACGACGAATAATGCAGAAATTTTCCATAAACATTATAATAGCCAATTTTATACACCACATCCACACATACATCAAGTCATTGATATACTCATTCAAATTCAAATTCAAATTCAAATTGAAAATTAACTCAATACAAAACAATGTAATGAATTATAAAAGAAAGGAAACTGTACATAAAGAAGAATACTTACAAGATATGTGGAATAAATATAAAAATAAAACTATCGACCGCTTAACTTATATAAAAAATATTGGAAATAAATTCCATCATACAAATTTAATTTAAAATAATAATAATTACGACGATACTTCATATTAACTGTAGAATATTTTTGTATTTATATTTTATATTATTCATTATTATTTATTTTTATTTTTATATTGACCTATGATGTTATAATGATCTATGTAACACATATCATACACGCACACACACACACACACACATACATTTTTAATCACGCCTGTTTAAAAGTTTGAAACAGACAGTCCTAAGCCTGTTAAAGTGAGAAGGGAAATGTGTGCGCAAATGAGTTCTGACATTGGGGATTTTTGTCACAGGTAGCCAAAATTTATGTGCGCAATCGTGTTGTGTATTTTTGCGCAAACGAGTTGTAAAAAAGGTAAATGTGCGCAAACGAGTTGTAGCCCTAGAAGACTCGATATCGACAAAGCCGGGCGTATCGACAGTTCGCGTATGATCCCTTTTCCGCTCGACATTTTTTCGAGTATTTTCAGTCGCGCATCCCTCGTTCAACGTCGGCGAGTCGAATCTAGCGAGGGTGGCGGTAGCGGGGGATCTTACGTCGGGCTGGGTAGCAAACCTGTGCAGGGGGTTGGATAGCGATGACTGCTGGTACACGGTCGGACGGTGAGGCCTGAACCGGGGTAGATGTGTCGGGCGCACACTAGTTGCCTCCCGAAGTCAAAAAGGCCCATAATTTGTATACGAATTGCCTCCCGACTATATACGAGTTGCCTCCCGACGTACCCTAAATTTTATCATAAACGAAAAGGGTCTAGTACTAGTTGCCTACCATTAGTCAGGTAATAAATATATGAGTGGTTCCAAAAATTTTCAAACATCATGTATCAAAATAAGTTTGTAATTTCAAAGTCGTAATTTATGACTTTTGTTATACGATATTACTTTCGTATTTGATATTTGATACGATTATATTATCTATACGATTAACCATTAAGTTATAATATACTCTTTTGTGTAATGATAAGATATAATGCAAACCAGACTTTTATACCAGAACGTTTATAGTTGATTTCCAACACTCGTTCTCGTTGTACGATATTATTTTTACAAACATTTTTAGAATGGATCAATGTGAAGTGCGAAATATACTTAGTGAAAAGGGCAAACGTGTTAAAATAATTAAAAGTTTTAAATTTAGTTTTCAAAAAAAGTTAGCCTTCAATAAAGAACGGTGGAATTGTACAACAAAAATATGTAAGGCTTTTTTAAAAGTAGATGAATATGACAAAGTATTATTCGATGAAAGTAAGTTGATACATAATAATCATGTAGCATTAACTGAACAAGTACTTAAGAGGCAAGAAATTAGTAACTCTTTAAAAAGAAAAGCAGTCACTGAAACATTATTATGTGAAAGGCCTTCAAGGCTTCAAAGTTTTTACATGCAGAATTAAGACACCATAAAATAAACACTATCACAACTACCGATGTATTATACATAAAAAAAATTTACATCGAGCTCGTAGCTCAATTTTGCCGAATTTACCTAAAACGAGAAATGAAGTTAGTAATGTTTTAGAAGAGATAGATATAAATATATTATTTATGAAAATGAACAATTTTTACTACACAATGATATAGAATCCGGGATTGTTTTATTTTCTACTAAAACTAATTTGGAATATCTCGTAAAAATTGATACTCTATATGTAGATGGAACATTTCAATACTGCACCAAATATTTCACTTAATTATTTACCATTCATGGATTTCTCAATAATTATTACATACCTCTTGCTTTTTTTTTGTTAAAAGATAAAAGTGAACAAACATATACTAGTACATCTAATGTATTAAATACGTTGTGCTTAAAAATAGATAGTAATTTTTAGACAAACATAATTTATATTGATTTTGAAAAAGCCATACACAATTCTATAACATGTAAATGGCCAAATATTTCTATAAGAGGTTGTCAATTTCATCTTGGGCAAGCTTGGTGGCGTAAAATTCAGTCACTTGGATTAGCTTCGCAATACTCTAATGACGATTTGATAAGACAATATTTAACGTACATATTTGGCTTATCATTTTTGAACCCAGCGGAAGTTGGAGATATGTTTTCAATGGGACTAGCAGCCATACAACCTTTAGATGATAAAATAACTCAATTTTCAGACTATTTAGTAGATACATATATATCAGAGGATTCAATTATTCCACCTCATGTATGGGTAGAAAAAGTTCCAGCATTCATCGCACAACCAATGCATGCGAATCCTTCCATAACAAATTTAATAGTTATTTTGAGTCTCCGCATCCTAATATATTCAAATTTATTGACATTTTAAAATTAATTCAGACCGAGACTGTAATTTTAATACAAAGTTCTCATAAGCCTAAACTACATAGACGATTACAAATTAGAAACAAAATAATTTTCATTGATACCCAAATAAAAAAGTTAAATAAAAAATAAATATCAAATTTTGAGTACTTACAAATATTGGCTAAAAAATACAAGCCTAAACAATGTAATAAATAATTTTTTAAAATTATATGCATATTATATTATATTATTATTACCATACATTTATTTTATTGACTAATAATAGGTACTACTTCCTATTTTGTTTAACTTATAGATTTATTATTTGACTGATGTTTTTTAACTGCACTATATATTTTAAATAAGTAGTACCTATAATATGTTTTATTTTTATTGATTATTTTTATATTATTATTATTTTTAACCAAGTCTGATATTTTTAATAATGAATAAAGTATAAACATTATTCATTTATGTGGAACTGTTTGGTGAAGTTTATGAACCACTACTTAATTCTATATGGGAGGCAATTAGTGTGAAACTTTTTGGGAGGCAACTCGTATATAATTATGAACTATCTTGTCATCGGAGGCAACTCGTGTAAATTAACCTTTTTATTTACGATAAGGACAGGAGGCAATTCGTATATTTTAGGAGGCAACTAGTATGCGCCGGATGTGTCCGCCAGCCGAGTTGAGTTGACCATCCGTGGTGGGACAGCTGTCTGAGGGTGCAGCGTAGAGGTGGGGGTGGCCCAGTTTATAACTGAAGGGCGACCTAACACGGATTGTTAATATTAAGATATTGTTGCCAATATTATTAATTAAAAGATAATTATTTACCCACAGAAAAATGGTTTAATTAATATTCCATAACTTTTCTAGCAATAGCGTATTTGAGGGGGGCATAGGGGCATTTCCCCCCTCCCCCAAAGACCGAGAATTTCTTTTTGTTTACTGTTTTGCGGAAGCTGTAATTATAAGTTAAATTCCATTATTACCTACGAGTATAATGACTAGGACAAGATCGAATTAGTGTCTAAAACCCTAACCAAATAAAAACAAAACTATTCTCTTCAAGTGTCCTTATATCTTAATAGCTGAGAGATTTTCGTATTGTGCCCCACCCCCCTGAAAAATTATGATTATTTTTTATTTGATAAATTGTTTCAATATTAACGAAAATTTGTCATATTTTAGTTTTTAAAAATATCTAATGGTCTGTAATTAATAATTATTACATTGCAATGTTAATTCGGAGAGGTCGTCTTCGATGAGCACACTGATGCATTTCGGAAAAAATATACAAGAAAACAATAGGTATTATTACTGTCTGAATACTTGGTATAAAAATGTTCACAGTTCATAACTATTAAATGACCAGGTTATAAAAATAACGAATCTTCATCGTAAACATAAAATTGAATGATTTAAATAAGTAGGTAAACAAGAAATAAAAAATTGAATAAACACCAGTAGATTAAATTGAAAGTAAGAAAAAATTATCTTTTGCTTTTTATCGTATAATTAGGTTTAGGTAAAAACTTGAAGAACCCGGAAATCAGAAAACTATAAAAAATTTTCGAATTTTTTTTGAAAAATACCTTTGTCAAGTTCATAAACATAAGCAATAAGCATGTAACCTATATTTCATTATAAGTTTACGTATTTAGTTTTTGTTATGTATTGTCTAATAAGTAATATTATCAGTACAAGAAATTATTAACCACCTAATGTAAAATATCTGATACATTTGTTCTAACTGTTTTATTGTAACGCTAAACAAATAAAAAAAAAAAATTATCTAATTCGACTATGTGAGCTACTTGAAGTTATTCCATTGTCACCATGTACATTTTTAATTCTTATTCAAACTAAACAATAACATTCGTACATAAATAAAGAGATTTTATTCAGTTTATATCAACAACGTTCACTCACCAAACAATCTTTAACACTATCAATAGTCCTTAGTGTACTCAATTTAAAATTAATGCTATATAATATAAGCGATTGTCATGAGTGAATGATCAATATGAATGCATTTAAGCGCTGTTTTTTGGTCTATGGTATGGGTGGTATAAATTATTATCGAGAACAATTTAAGACATTTTAATTTGCTGTGAACTCAAAACATTTTACAACTCAAATATCGTATGGGTAAACAACATATTTTATTTTATTTAAATACCCTCATATCATCGTGCATAATATTTTGAACAATTTTAAATTTCTGATTGAGGTATATCTATGAATCTATGATAATATTGACATACTACTTATAGCTACCATATTATTTTAATTTCTCGATATGAAAATATCCATTATTAGTTGTTACACTTAATTAATTTCAAAATGTTTGTACTCAAATTTTGTAGCTAAAAATATCTAATCATACCAATAAATAGCTTTACTTTATAGACATTTCAGAGTTTTTAATCTCTATATAACCATAACTGGCTTAACTTAGGTTGTTTTATAATTTGATTATTTTTCTTTGAACAAGTACATTACCTATGTTGATCTAATTTTTTACCAAAATATTGTATTTCCTTAATCGTTAGGTATAATATTAGATCATTATACACCTACCATTAATTGTATTATTCACTTAAAAGTCAATAATGACGTATCATGGTTACAAATAGCTTTTAGATTAAGTATATTTTTAATTATTTATTGAGTACCTATATAAAATTATAATATACTTATGAAATTATATTTTACAGGCACCAACGATTGATCGGGATATGTTTGACATTACCTCAATAGTAAGAATATATTTTTATGAAATTACATGCTTTGGGAAAGTCGTGTCTAATTTAAAGAGGCTATTTTTAATAATCATCTGTCATTGGTATTGACTAAACTTGAAGCTATTCACAAAAAAATGATACATTTAAATATGGTTAATTCAATGGAAAATGACAATAAAAATTAAATGGTTTGTCATACCTGGAATAATTGTAAATTTAATATCAATTAATAAATATGTGATCAAATGTCTTATATTGAGTTGTTTCTACAGGAACAAACAAATGTTGATAACTATATCTAATATCACATTATTCAGCAAATATTTTGTCTATAAATGAGTATTCTATATTTTATTACTATATAATCAAGTATAATCAAGATAAATATATTTAACTCTACAAAAAAATAATAATAAAATAAAAATGAATTATTTTAATATAAATATTAAATACAACTTAAAATGCATTTTTTCATTTGTAAAGACTAGATCGAGTTTATAAAAAAGTTAATCTTATTAAAGAGTACTATAAATATATGAGTAATAGAAAAAATAAATACGAATAAACTATAATATGACGTATAAAAAAAAATATAATATATAAAAATATATTGTTTCCTTATGGATTAAAGTCCTATACTTTTGAGTACTACACACAATGATTTTGCATTTAAATAGTTTTACTAAAATTTAAATTCTTATTTAAATAAACAATTTTTAATAATTCATGCTTATTCAGGATATCTCACTATACTCCGTTTCAAAAGAGAACACCCCAGGCGGTGACCAGTTTCCGTGTATTCTATTTTGGAACAGAATAAAGTGGAGGGAAATATTGCTCATGTATAGTTCCCTCCATAGCAGCAATACAAAAAATTAAAGTTTACCTTACTAGAACCCTTATAAACCTAGTAGTTTAGATACTAGATAGTATATGTTATAAATAAATAATTTGGTCATAAACTATTTTTTTAGAACTTCATTTAAAATCGTAACAGAATTCATAGTTTGGTGGATCAGCAGGTACAGGAGGTGGATCTTGAGGAATATCTACTCCAACTCCTTCGGCATCCAGAAGTCTAAGCTTTATCTCCATTGATAATAATGTTTCCAAATCATTCTCAGCTTCTTTACTTGTCATTTTATTTCCTAAATAATATTTTCAATATTAAGAAGTACAATTTATATAACGAACAAGTCTTATAAAACAAAATTTTTTCCCTACAACTAAATTAATTTTGTATTAATAAATATTATCCCCTGAGTATATAAAATAGACTATAATTACATTTTAATATTTAAGCAGTGTTAAATTATCACTGTTGATATAAAAATCTTGTACATAATATGTGTTATCACTGAAAATATATGTACAAGATATTTATATTTTCTAAATAATTTAAGTATTTCTAGTGGATTACTTTGGTATACAGTAATACCCACTAAACACACTTTTTAATATATTAATGACAAATTTGTAATTTTAATACAAATCAATATAAAAGGGTAAACATTTGAAATATTTATTCATTTGCTCAGGAGGATTATATTCTAGAGGTTTAAATCTCAAAGCCCTAAACTCAAATATATATATATACATATACAATTTTATTTACCTAGTAATGCATTTATTCCGTCAACCCAATAATCATAAACCATTTCATCTGGAGCGACAAAATAAAGAGGTGTCATTTCCACAGAATCTAAAGTCAATGAAAAAGCTAATTGATGTGTGGATTTTCGGCCCCTATTAACATAAAATTATTAATCAACTACAATTATTTATTCATATTTCAATTATTTTTAATGTTAGTAAATTTACTTGGCATCTTTCATATGAGGACAGTCTTTACCAGTAAGCAATGCTTTGATATCGACCACTCCCAACTTATTTGGCAGTTCTTCAATTGTAGGGACACTTTTATCATCACAATCACCATAGTGTAAAACTTTATGGTTTTGTGATAATCTTACAAACCAAAACTTATCTTTAACTCTCTAAAAAAAAAAAAAAAATTAGTATGTAAGTTTATAATTTATATTTTAGGATTTGTTAACCTGCCCACGCTGTGAATATTTAGTAAAACGAGTCCCATCAACCATGTAGTTGAGTCGTTGTTTTTTAATAAGTTGCACAATCTCAGGAGTAACTAACTCTTTAAGTTGTACTATAGGTCGAGCATGGCTCTCCCATTGCTCTCTAGAAGTACGTTCTTGTTGCCATAGATTAGTTATTTCAGAATAAGTGAGAGTAGATAATTTTTGTCGAAGTTTTTCCAAATTAGCTGGTTGTGAACCTAAAGCTCTAGTGATTTGTTCCCGTACAACACTTAATACCTAGAAAAATATCAAAGCTTATAACCTTATCAATTTTTTTCAAAAAATATTATAAAATTGCATAAAAATAAATAGTGTATTTGAACAGTTTTTTAATTTTACTTTGACAAAATCTTCAGTTGTTGCTCTCATTTCCTTCCATGTTTTATTTAGTAATACAATACAAACACAATATAATTCATGGAAAGGATGATCATGGCTAAAAAATATTTGATGATATGTAGTAGTTTGTTCGCTGGGAAGTTCGCCAATCCTAAGTATGTTGCAAAGTAAACGTACTAATTCAACAGATGATCGACCAAAAGGACATTCATGTTCATCTGCTCTACATGAATTCTCAAGAACAACCTAAAATTAGTATAAAATAATCAGTTAAAATATTTTTTTTATGGTTTAGGTAGCTTAGAACTCTTACTTTTGTATAAGCATCAACATGATTACGAGCAAAATATACCATACAATCTAAAGCTAACATTCCGGGAGGAGTCTCTGTAAAATCTAATGCAGGATTTATGTCATATTTAAAGCCCAATTTTTTATAATCTTTGGTAAATGGACTAAGTTGTCGTCTACTAGCATCTCCACCACTAATTGTATCCAATTCAAATGCAATCTTTCGCAACTCCTAAATTTGAAATAAATTAAAATTAAAATTTACTGTCAATGAACATAATACAATTTATAAATGGGTGCTCACCTTAATCTTTTCGTGAGCATCTTGATCTTGTGGGTCCATTTTGGTATTCATTCTTTCTTCAAGCAGTCCAAAACATAATGTTTGCATCACATAAAGTTGGTGAGCCATTTCAGATCCAACTTCACCAGATGATGTTTGTATGATATTTTGTAGTATAACATTGCGAACTTGCTTCGTACATAAGGTACTAGCAATAATTTTTCTTTTAGCTGGATCGGCTTTCAAAAATAAAGCATTTATCAAAGAGAGTGCATTTTGTTGGATGATCGGATTTTGATTTTCAAGACGTAGTACAAGGTTAGGAAATCCTACTTCTTTTTCTACTTGACCATACTTAGCAGAACTGTTTAGAACAATACTTTCTAATATAGATAATGAAGATTGTACAACTTTTGCTTCTTGTGGCCTAGATGTTTGATTATTAACATAGCTGGCAACCATATTAATAAATGGAGTTTCTAAAATATCCCAAGATACAATTCCATGGTCCATTAACTCGACAAATGAAGCAAGCGCATTAGCTAACATTGCTCCTTGACATTTACCTGCAACCAAAAAATTATTCAAATATTTAAGTTCTTAACAACAGATATATAATTATTAGTTATGTTATACCTCTTTCAATTAAGCTTATAATTAAAGCCAATCCTTGTTTATTTATGAATTCAAGAGCAAATGTTATATCAGTACTACATTCTGCTAACTTTTGTAGGGCAGAAGTTCTTTCATTTTTATCGTCAGAACCTTCAGAATGAAGTGTTTGCAGTATGTCGTATGCAATCTTAGAAGGAGAAAATGCAAGTCTCAATACAGAACCATTTTTAATTTCATTCCTATTTTTTTCAGTGACATAGTTTTGGTTTGTTTTTTCAGAAAATTTCAAAGCATATTGTTCAGGATCAGTTAAGTCCCAACCACTACACAAGTCCTGGATTATGTTGGTTAAAGGTATCTTTTGATTGAATTCTTTAAGTTGTGGATTTTCAGATTCCATTTCAACCGCTATTTTCACAACGTTTGCGTCCAACGAAGGCATCTTTTCTGGTTTATTTAAACTCATGAAATATGTGGTTACAAAATTGAAAAATCAATTCTGAAAAAAAATATATGTAAGGTACCTATTAGCATTTATCAAGTTCGCCTCACCGTTGCGTAAGTCAATGTAAGGGTGTGACCTGATATAAAAACTGAGGGTTAATAAGATTCGCCCTCGGTCATTATTGGACAGGCCCAGTCGACTATCAAGGAAATAAATATTTAAAAACTATACCAACCTCAGATATTGGGCTGCAGTTAGTATTTTTGATACTTTAAATGTATTATGATTTATGATGCATTTAAAAATTAATCAAAGGCCCGAAAATTGAGAAGAAAAAACTGAATTCGTATAATACACTTCAATTGTTTACAAATTGCTAACTTTTAAATTACTTTTTATCGGTCATAGTATACACATTCAACAATAAACCGGTATTTGGAGTAAATAGTACTAATTTTAAACAGCAAGTGACATAATATGACAAATTGACAGTGAAAATATATTGTAAATAATTAAATAGGTAATTAGTTTATTGGTTTACAATGTTTACAATATAATTAATAATAAAGATAAACAATTTATAGTTATCTATGAGCTCACTTATCGCATTCTGATAAGGTGGTAACCACGGCACAAAATAACTGTGACCACGGTTCAAGATAGATTCTATATAATATGATAATTGATAACACCACAAAATTCTATGATGATAATAAAATTACTAAGCGGGTTTTTACTTTTTTTGGGTTTTGTACTTTTCAAGTGGGATTAATCAATCAACATTGTTTACAACTCGGGTATTTTAATTTTTTAATATTTCATTCTAATTTATAATTAAATAATTAAATTATAAATGTTTTTAAATTGAAATACAATCAAGTCGTATACTAGTTTTGCATTGGCCAGCATTCATTTATCTGAAGTTTTGACACAATTTTCGTTCCAATGTTCATTTTATTCATTTAATGATATCAACGCTACATTAACTATTATAATATTGTTGCTATAATATATTCTGTTTAGATTTTTAAACATTTTATTTGTGGCCAATTTGTTTACACAACTTTCTTCATGTTATGTGATTTCACTAGCAGCTGTATTGTTTTATATTTTTAATGACACTATTTTAAAACATCTATTTATGAACTAGTTGAAAAAATGTACCAAAGAATGAATTTTATGTCTTCGCGCATAAATCTGAAAACGAAAATGATGTCAATAAACTTATTTGCCAACCGATTGTATTTGTCCCTGGGTAATGTCGCAAATTACTCTTCGAATAAGAAATACTACGATGTCGTTATAGCTGGTGGCGGAATGGTGGGCTGTGCCATGGCCTGCAAATTATGTAATTATTTGTCCAATCATTACTAGAAAGTATTTATCAATGTTTAATTTAAATTACATTTCAGCTAAAGAAGCTGCACTACGTGGCATGTCCATCCTTCTATTAGAAGGAGGTCCAAAACGTAAAGAATATGATTTGTGCTCAAAGAAAAATACCCTTGACAAGCCTTACAGTAATAGGGTCTCTGCCGTGAGCAAATCAAGTGTACAACTTTTACAATCGATTGGGGCATGGCAAATCATAGAAGATTTAGAACGCTGTAATGCAGTCAAAGAAATGCGAGTAGGTATTTAAAAAACAAACGAAAAGAGACATTTTCTATGCTACTTGATTAAAATTTTAGATTTGGAATTCTGGTGCAGGTAGAAGTGGTGGTGTCAACAACGTGTTAACATTTGACAATGCCAATGATTTAGCATATATTGTTGAAAATGACACTATTCTTGGAGCACTGTACAAACAAATTAACGAAGAGCAAAATATTACTGTAAATTATGATTCTCGGGTTAATCAATGTAATTTGTCTGATTCCCATAGAGATTTAGCCACTATAAAAGTGGCAAACGGAGAGTCTTCCTTTGAAACTAGTCTCTTAGTGGGTGAAATTTACTATGAGTTCAACTTTAAAATATGTAATAAAAGTAAAAAAAAATTCTCCACATTCCTAGATTGGCTCAGATGGATATGGTTCTAAAGTACGTTCTGCCATTAGTGGTCAGCAGTATGTTGGTTGGGAATATGGTCAACGTGCAGTCGTGGCAACTTTACATATACAGTCTGATGAAGTAAAATTGTTTTGAATAATGTATTATATAAAATTATTCACTGTTATTGTTATTAAATACATTGTGTATTTCAGAATGATATCTATAAAGGACATGTTGCTTGGCAAAAATTTGCTCAGTTAGGTCCAGTGGCTTTATTACCCGTGAGTTACCAATTAAGTTTATTATAATTTATGTCCATTGATAATCAATGTTATAACTTATAAGAATGTTCTTAATGTTTTAATACTTTGATTTGTACTATCAACAAACAGTTGGATGATAAAACATGTTCACTAGTATGGACAACAAGTTATGAAGAAGCAAATCGCTTAGCAGAGTTGAGTGACAATGAATTTATTGATGCTTTAAATGACAATTTATCGGTACATTTAAAAAAAGTTAAATACTTAAATGTATTACTATCAATTGTCTTATAATTTTATAATCCTATGGATTAGGAAGAAAAAGAATCAAACGAAAGTAGTTTACTATTAGCAGACGATGCAGCTCATTTAGTGTCCAAGGTACTCAATAAATACTGCCAATCAAATAATGAGAATAATCAAAACAAAAAAATAAAATCTATTCCACCAATTGTCGTTGGTGTAACTAAAGATAGTAGAGCATCATTCCCATTAGGCTTTGGACATGCATGTCAATATGTTGGTCAGCGTGTTGCTTTAGTTGGGTAAATACTTAATAATAATTTAGTTTTTTAAAAATAATTTTTAATGAACTTATACATTACGTATCTTAGAGATGCTGCACACAGAATACATCCCTTGGCTGGCCAAGGTGTTAATTTAGGTTTTAGTGATGTTACTGAATTAAGTGATCAACTTAACCAATCAGTATTAACAGGCGCTGATATTGGTTTGTAGTACCTTCTTAGTAGTATTTAGTCAGTACTATAAAAAAGTACTGATTTTAAACATTTAAATTATGTTTTTCACATAGGAGATCTGAATGCACTTTTAAATTATCAAACTGCAGCACAGCGTCGTAATATACCTATTATGTTAGGTGTTGATGGCATTCAGAAAATTTATGGTAGCAAAAACAATTTAGTGCCTGCTGCTATTACAACATTAATACGTAACGTAGGACTTTCATTTTGTCAATCTGCTTCCATAGTAAAAGTATGTATTTTCAAGATAAAACATTTGATAGTCCATGTTTATATATAAAATAATAATTATTGTTCTTGTTTTATTTTCAAACAGAAACTATTGAGTGACAAAGCATCTGGACTACCTGTATAGTTTCAATGTATCCAAACAAGTGGTTTATTAAATATTATGTGTTAAAAATTAAAATTGATTTATTTGATTAAATTATATAATAGTGCATTAGTATCTCATAACTTTATACTTTATAGCTTCCTTTATAAAAATAAAGTTGCTTTATGCATTTTTTTTTTTAAATTATTTTAGTTTTAGATGGCCTTTTAAAGATTGATTAGTTTTAATGTGATCCATTTAAATAGAGCTTCAACAGCTCCTGTTGGTCATGCTTTCATTGATGAATGGGCCTGTGGCATATTATAATTTTTGTTTTCCAAGCTGGGAGCCAAACAGCTACTATTTGCTAACCTTTAGGATCAGAGGATAATTCAAAATCTTACTACTATATTATTTTTATGTTCATCATGCAGAGGTGTATAGGTACTCAGTAGTCAGTCATCTGAAAATTACCCAAATGTATTACACATTCGTGAAGTAGTGTCGCCAATAGGAATTTTGTAAAGTAGGAGTCATGAGAGAATTGGAGATTCATAATTAATAATAATCATTTTAAAAACAAGGTGGTTAGTGAGTTACCAAATTCGTTTTCTCAAACAATCCTTGTTCTCAAAGTTACAGACACAACAACAAAAATTAGCCGAACCGATAAACCGAGCTGTTCTTGAGTGATAATCTAAAGTTAGTTTCAGGTACTCTTGTCTCTACCATAATGTACACAATATAGGAAACATGCGTCATACAAATACGCGCATCGGATAGTAACGTAAGAGTAATTTCTGGAGAGTAACGTGTTATTTTCCACGTTATTAAAATAAGTTTCGGATGTAGAATGTATTTAAAATATTAAATAATTGGTACAAGTAATTATTTGATGTAACGAGTAACATAATTTTATTACTCAATAAGTCAAAACTTCAAAAGTAATTTACTGTTTACCCAACACAGCATGTAGGTACGGAGATATTAAGGTTACTTCGGACATCTGGGTTTGGGTAGTTGAGTAAGACTCATTTTAAATTATGCATAACCACTTTCTACCGGCGAACAAAGTAAAAATTGTGATGAGCTAAAATTTAATTATGGATAATAATATTGAACTTTGCAGAATGGACCTATTATTCTTATGAGGTGTTTGTTCGAGTATCCACCATATAAATATAGTGTGATATATTATTTATTTTAAGACTATGACATTCAAGGTGAAACCCACTATTAAAAACCTTAAAATTAAAATTTTAAATGCATGACCATGAAACTAAATAATTTTTGTTCATGACATGACGAAATACCAAAATAGACTAATTATTATTTAATATATTTTAGCACTACCTGGTTATTGGTTACTGTACCGATGGTGACAACAATGATAAAAGATAATGTCATTCTTATCTTTGTAACGCCGAAAAACAAGTAAACCGCGATTTGAGTTTGTGTTTGACATGTTTAGTATTTTATGTTATTCTTTTACCTGTTTCAAGTTTTTATAAATATTTATCAACAGTTATGCTTATGTTAAATTAATTTCACCTCTTTTTTTTAATTTCAAGTTTTTTCAATTCTCAGTCGGTTTTTGACCACTTGTAAGTGAAATATCTATATAATAGTTGTATGTACACTCAATTTATTTGTATTTATAGAACTGTTATATTTTTACTATATTTGTGTAAAATACTATTTATACCTAGTTAACATTAGTTTATTTGTATGTGTACAGTTGTTACCTTATAATTTAACGCTATTTTATTTTCAGCTTCAAGACTGATCATAATTTGCTATACTTCCGAGTATTACAATGAGTTCAGGACTGGAGAGCTATGTTAACCGTATCCTTTGAATAAAATAAATATTACATAAAGTTCATTGTTACATTGTTGGTTACTAAATAAAAACCACCACAGATATCTTAGTTTTAAAAATAATTTTATAACTGCATATGTTTATTGGTATAAACACTGTGTAGCTCTACAGAACGAGCAAAATATTATCGTTAGTACATAATCATCTTAGAATGAACTGCACAATTTTACAAAAACTTAGTTAAATTAGTAGTTTAGTATACTTTGATTGGGTTATGTGATGTAAGTACTATTTTCCTTATTTTTTTATTGTTAGATACTGTTTCTATTATAACATCAGATGGCAGAAACTTTGTGGTAAATAAACTGATTCTTAATAAATATTTCACAATTTATTAAAAAAATGTATTAACTAATTTTTTTTTTTAGGGTACCCTCAAAGGATTTGATCAAACTATAAATATAATCTTAGACGACAGCCATGAACGTGTATACAGCCCGAATCAAGGTGTTGAACAAATTATATTAGGTTTACATCTCATTCGTGGTGACAATGTGTAAGTATTAATTCAAACATAATCTTATAATTTTTTAGACTCATAATTATATTTAAAAGTAACATACATACTATAAATTACATTTAACGATCAAAATTGTTAGATGATATATTTTTATAACAAAATATTATATATAAATATAACAATTATTTTAGGTCTTATGAAAAATTGATTGGTGATCATTATTCATTGACACATTAAGATAATTGAAATATATATTACTAATACTCATCAGCATTAAGTATTTACATAAAACCAGAAAATCCTCCACTGTGAAACCTTTCTTATGGCTGATATTCTTATTTATTTTAACAAAAATTTACCAGTTGAAATATACATATTTGTAGAAAACTTTCTAAAATGGATACATTTATTGGTTTCACAAACAAGAATAATACCTACCTTGTGTATATATTTATACAATTTTGTATTAAATAAATATTCTTCTATCAACAAGCCATTTATTTATTGAATTTTGGTTTTTATCACCTAATTATTTACGATTTGTAACCATTTAATTTGTTACTTAATATTTTTTGTTTAAAATATTAAACAGTTGACAATATTATCAAAACAACATATAATAAAATCTTATGGAAACACATTTCATTAAACACATACCCAAATAATTTAAATCTTTTGCCTTTATTCTCACTGCTTGCTGTAGATTTTTGTAAGTCACGTTTTACGAAAGAAAAATTATTTATGAAGGGCTTGTTAAGAAAAAAGTATTAATATCAACTAAAATTTGTTTATTTAAATTTTACAATTGCTCATTAAATTATATCATGGTTTAAACATCCCTTGAATGCACGCCTAGTTTACCCCTAGTGTTTGCAACATTGGATAATTGTTGTGCATACCTTTAAAATTCAAGCTAAAATACATTAATAAATCATTGAATCAAATGTAGCTATTTGTTGACAATAACATTGATACTTCTGCTGTTATAATTGTTTGATAGTATTTAGAACACAGTGTATTATTATTTCTATGTGTTGTATGTTCTACTAATAACTAATTATGAAAGTTTCTAACCAGCTTATTGATAATTTTTATCTACTTTAATTATTTTAACTATATTTGATAGTCTTGTTGTTTGTATTTTGTTTACATGTAATTATGTCGATTTGGGCCTTTGTCCAAATTTTTTTATAAATAAATAATGTATGTTTTATAATTGTTTATAGTTGAAAATATATTTTTAATAAATAGTTGTAAACTTTTCAGTGCTATAATTGGTGAAGTAGACGAAACGATGGATTCCTCAATTGATTTGAGTGCAATCAGAGCAGAACCTATTGGATCAGTAGTATTTTAAGACATTTTATAATATTATGAATATTAAATGCATTGATTCTATTATATTAAGTAATTGTTACTATTAAAGCTATGATAGTAATATAAATATAAGGGCAAATATTGTGTTTTTTATTGATTAAAATAATGTGTATATCAACTATTATCTTCATTAATCACATGTTCAATGTATAAATTATAATGAAAAATAATGAAGAATTAAAATGGTAGTCTGTAAGTGTTTTAAAAACCACATTATTACTTGTAAGTTATAATGCATAAACACCAAGAAGTAAAATAGGTATTTATCACTTAGGTATTCTGTAGTAGTATACTAAACATACATACTTGTCACACTATTTTATCGAAATTAAATAAAATACATTATAAACAATTACAATACATATTATTAACTATTTACAAAAATATTTATTTTAATATTTCAAGAAAATTCTATAGAATTAAAGCATTCAATTGTTCCTTGTATTTACAATGAGACATTAGTTGTATGAATTATCATTGAAAACAACTAAATATTGCCTCCGCTATTTACTGTAGTAGATACTTTATAATATGTATAATATATATTATATTTTAATACTTCTAGTGCAGAAATCTTAAACTTTATAAGCACAAAAAAAAAAATACATTCATTTTAAATATACCTATAAAAATTAAACTAATAAAAACAATTCTTCCCCAAAAAGTGTCACTGCTTTTTCTTTTATCAATTAAGTACCATATCTTGTATTGGGTAGTTATTACATTGGTGTATTGGTGTATGGATACTAAGTAATATAATAATTTTGGGAACAGGCCATCAGGTAATTAATATTTACTATTTACCTACCTATAATAAGTTATCAATTTTAGCATAAATCAACATGAAATCTGTTCTCTTATAGTTTAAATAAGGTAGTATAATGCTTTGAAAAATTTACAGATTTCAATCTAGGTACATAATACTTAATATACAACAACATTTCTATATTGTATATTGATAAATGATAATACCCGTCGGCCGTCAGATGTTAACAGTTTGGTTTCATTGTTAACAGCCTGTATGATAACACCATCAGATGAATTATTTCAAGATGCTTTTTAATTGGTTTTAGATTTCATACTTACTCAGATAAATAAATGTAAAGATAATACTTTAGAAATTATGAAATATTTAGCTTTTGCTTTTTAATGAAATAAAAATAAATCCTAACTGCATTCCAAAGGATGCTTTCAAACTAGTCTGCTCTGTATATCATACATTTATTTATTTTTATTTATCATACATTTATATTATAGCTCAAAATAGCAATTACAAAAACTGTACTTATATATTTTATTTAGATTTTTTGGTGACAGTATGAACTACCATAAATAGTACTTAAAATCAATGGAACTACCTACTTAATATGAAATATCTTGTTTTACATTTTCAATTCTTTGTCTATAAAAACTGAAAAAAATGTTAATTTGTAATTGCAAAATATTTTACATTGTGGATTTACACTCAATTTTTCAGAAAAAAAGTTAGCAAAACCAGTTTTTGAAAAAAATCAATTTTATGATTTTAGAGCAACTCAAAAAAGTACTGTAAAGAACTCTAAAAACTGTAAACACATAATTTATTCACCAACTGTTTAAACTAGAATTTTCTGTAAGAGTAGGTAGGTACACTATAAAATTCAAAATGATTTGACTAATTTTGAATTATTTATAGGCATAAGAAATTTCCTACTTTTATTAACTTTTTTAAAATTCTTATCGACGTAAAATTGTTCGCTCCATAAAAAACTTGAATATTTAATACAAAGCTCCTCGTAAGACTTTTAAAAAAAGTTTAATGTAAATTCACAATAGTTCTTTAAATGTTTTCTTTTTTATCTAAGATTTTAAAATTTTAAGTTTTTCTACTACCTATAAAAACAACAACAAAATTTGATGGAAAGATAAATTAATTTTTCATGAGCGTTTGAAGTTTTTTTCAGCTTTGAGAAGGTATTCACCCGTAAACTAACGATTTCACATGAAACGATTTTCTTATGATTATAGGTAGTTCAATACTTAACTAAAAAACGCTGAACCGTAGGTACTTGAAGATCGAATGACTTTAATAATATCCACGCTAATATTATATATCATTATACCAATTATAATATTTACTGTCAAAATTATTAATAATTTAATAATAATTAATCACTAATAATGTAGGTACAAATTTATTTTACAAAAATATACATACAAATCATACAATATACTATAACATGGGTACGTTTTCAGCCACCGTTGTCAGTAATTGTAAAAAAATTGTAGGGGGTCACTTCAAAGCGACGGATGAAAAACAAATAATACTAATGAGCTCTGCTAGTATTATCAGCACATTATTGCCCGTGTCGCCGCGCCAAAAATAAACAATTTGGATTATAAGCAATAGTATAGTATATTATTGTCTCAGAATAATTATTCTGTGAAATTATAAAGTACCGACATTCGACGAACGTGACGTCGTAATTTCGGGGAAAAATCGAATGTTAATATACACGTTATATTAAGTTCAATTTTAGAGTATTATACATTTGTACTTGTACGTAAACCGTCCCATCCAAAACTAAATTTAGTTAATTGCCGGATACTTATCACTTCTTTTTTTTATTATTTTTAAATAATTAAATAATTTCTTTTTTTCTCATCGGTGGTTCAAAAACGGTTTTCGGTTTTTGCGTTAGGCCAAGTTGCTAAGTAGCAACATATTATTATCCAAAATACGGCCCTGCCTACCACCAAGGAAATGCTGCCTCTTACATAACGCCGGCCTAGACATGGGCCTGTGTTGCCTGTGCGTTCCGCCGGGCCTGTATACATTTCACAATATTATTATAATTTAAACATAATCATAGGTTATAAATATAAAAAATAAATAATAAATAAAAAAAATAAGAATTTAAGTTTTAAGATATGGACTATGGGCCCCGCCCAAAATTAAATCCTTGATCCACCACTGTCAAATATCTATTACCTATTTACCTGTAGTTGACCCGTGCGCAGTACTTCGAATAATATTAAAATTAATTTGAAGAAAGGATTATTTTCTGCGTTCAGTAGTCGTTTTCCGGTTTTCAGCTGTAATATTAATAAAAATGTGTTTGTTAGATGCTTATACGGATCCATTATCCATTAGGTACTCATTATAGACATGGTTGCCCGTCTTGCCCATGGCCCATAGTGTGTGTGAATTGCTTATCCATTAGTGACGTACTGACGTTGGCATAATTTTTAAAAAAATCTTGATTTTATTTGAACAATTCTTGAACATTTTTAATTTTCAATATTTTTTACTTTTTTTTCTATAAATATCGATTAAAATATGTTCGAGGAGTCAAAAAGCTTGAAAATACAATACAACATAATATCATATTATGTTCTTATAGTAACGACTTTTTTTTATAATCATTTGAACTCCAAATATTTTTACAAAATAACCAAAACCTAACATTGATTTTGTTTTAAACTTAGTGATAGGTATTAATAATTAATTTCTTACATAAGCCCAGGCACGCCCGGAGGGGGGGCCAGGTGGTGCAAATGCACCACCAGAGAATTTTAATAATTTGGATTTTTCAAATAAATAATAAAATATAAAAATTCCTTCTCTGTAAATTTTTAATTTATGCCCATGATTATTCCCAATATAGTAAATATTAAATACTTATTAGCTATTCAGGCATCTGTCTATTCTGAGATACCACCGTCTGCCGCATTTTAGTACTGTGTACAGCCACGTCTAACCACGCGTCTACATTTATTTTGGTCATCAATAATATTATTATGAATTTCGTTATCTGACATCTATTCTGTGGTACACTATTATTTATGTATATATGTATGTGTGTGTTTACATCTAAAATTCTTTCTAATTTTTATATTTTATAAGAAGTAATAAATAAAATGAGTTATGTTTTAAATATATTTTGTTATACCCATTATTGATGATAAATAATATATGTCATGTAATAAGTTTTAGGGGGTGTGGGGGGCAAAGCCCCCCACATCTTATATTGATATTAAAAATATTTTGCACCTAGTGAGCTACATCTCTGCGGGCGTGCCTGCATAAGTCTATTCCAACATTAACAGTATTCAATTTTCCAAAATGTTTGTTTACTTTTATATAGCTTTAATTAATTAAAGTTTTTAATCTACTATTGTAAAAAAGGTGTGACTTAAACAGTTGAACATCATTACACAACATTTAGTAAGCACAAAGTTAATAAAACCACTATCCACCACTTTTTTCTATATTATACTGATCCTAAGTAGTCCAAATATTCATAAAAACATACTTGCGTACATATTGATACTTTATGAAATATACTACCTATATGAATTATGCTATATTCAAATTTCAAGCTAAATTTAACAAAATGGCTACAACAAGCTGCTGATATTTCACCTATATTGTAATTTTCATATCATCAATACCTACTCTAACCTTTTATATTTTTAAGCGTTAATTATATCTTAAGTATAAATAATTTTTAAATTAAATTAATGTAATATTCAATAAAACTTGTAATTGCTGTAAGTTAAGACTCGTGCCCCCCCTCCACGAGCTTGCTATACATTATTGAACATACTACATAGGTATACTTTATTATATAGGTACTATGTACCTAATAAAAAAAATAAAAAATAAACTACTTGACTCGAATAAACGTAACTACCATCAAAATGTGTCCAAAAAATTGATTCACAAATTGACTATTTTGAATTTTTCCAAAAAAAGTTTAGGTAGTACAATATTTCAAACTTGTTATTTTCAGTTTTTAAAGAATAAAAATAAAAAATCTTATACACTTTACTTGTGCAAACGTTTTTAAATGATAAATATAACAAAATAAAATGTTTTAATATTGATTAGAACAATAAAAGTTACTTAGTTAATTTTTCAGGTCTTCTGTATTCTGTTACCTACGCCTTGTACCTATATCATTCACATTTTTCTAAATTGACGCTTCCGAATAACATTTTTTGTTCATAATTTCGCTAACACAAAATGCGTTCTATATTCTACAATATGCAGCTGTACAAATTTCGAGCTAGGTATTTATTTCCCTCTCGATGTTTTGAATTTATTAGTTTTTGACTTTTTGTAGAATTTAAAACGCACACTTCTAAACGTTAATACCCACGTTAGTGATTTTCTGAATAATGAATTTTTAATAAATTATCTTACAGTTATACTTTACTCGTATATATCATACAATTATTATTGATTATCAATTAATTTTTATCCTGCATGGTTATATTTGATCCTGGAATAATTAACAGTAATAATTTATTGATAAATTATTGTTAGTCGTAGTCCGTAGGCCAGTAAATAGGTAGCGCGGAGTCAGAAACTCAATAAAATTTAGTATGGGCGCATTGTTTGGCAAGTTCCGATCATTGTTCCTTAAAAAAAAGAATTCTTTCCTTGGGAAAATGAACGAGTTCTTCTTTGGATTCCAAATAAAATAAAAATTCTTATTTAATCATCAATGTTCTTTTTTCATGTTTATACTTTGGTACTTAACTTTTATATTATACTTATACAGTGACGCCCTCGTAAAATACCAAATAGTGAAATTGCATCGATTTCTCGTGGTACACATAATTGGGGAGCGGGGGCACTCTGATCTCTTGATCAAACACGATAAATTACTATTCATCTGGACTTAAGATCGTTGAATGAAATTTAGACCAAAATAAATTTGAGGGCCCTATTATTAAATAACTATTAACTACACTGGTTCACAGAAAACCTATGGGCTCCACTGTACTTATACACACCTATAAGTACGTTTATAATTTACTATTTAACTTAGGAATATAATATTGAATATATTTTTTATTTTTTTATTCATCTATCTAATAATCATCATGAGGAGTATAATAAGTCAGTACCTAACCTATGTACTGTTGTAACTTGAAGAAGGTACAGAACAAAAAAAAAATCATTTTGATTTATCATCATTGAAATTTCGCAAAACAAAAGTACCATAAAATGTATATTTTTTGCTAATAGGTTTTACGTTTAAATCGGGCACCTACCTACAAATTTTCATAAAACGTCCAATAAGTTATTAATCTTGTGGAGTGTAGAGAGTTTGTTCTTAAAAGACTCAAGTGAAACATAAAACGTAAATATGACACATTTTGAGTTGCTACAGCCTTGCGGCACTCTCGAATTCTGTCGTTTGTTGACAAATGAAGGAGATTTTAATAATTTTTCGACTTTAAGGGCTGTGGAGCAAATAATTCAAGTAATCGGTCATTGGTAGGTACCTATCAGGAATGTGACATTCTATAGATTTTCGAGCAATGTATTTGAGTCATATTAGGAGAGGGTACATGAAATACAAATAATACAATACGTAGCCCATGGATAGGTATTATAAGTTCTTTTTCTGAATTCAAAAGTAAACATTGCGGATTTCAAATTTTTGCAGTACAGTACTTTAGTACTTATGTACAATAATTGCACTAATGCAGTATAAATAATGCACTATGCACTCGTCACTCGTCAGCTGGTTCGAGACATTGTCTGTATAACTTACTATAATAACACGAATTAACGCCGAGAAAATACAAAAATGACCTACTTTGAGCACCCCTACTCATATCAGTTCAATTCATCATTCCTGTAATCAACATTCGGCATGGATGCATTGATATTTGATATTGATATCTTAATATCTTATACTGATAAAGTTAAATCTATTTGGTAGTCAGTACTCGATTGAAGTGTCATAATTCATAATATATTTTAGTCGATGCGAAACGTACTTACTGCTTCCTGTGTTTATTTATTCAGGAGGTGTTCACTGAAAGAATTAATAATAAGATAATTATGTTAAGGCAAAAGAATTTAGCAAAACTATGAAATCGTATTTCTAACAACGTATAAAGAAAACTAACATGCCATCTTTTAGGCAGAAATTCTCTGGGTTCTTTAGGCAGTTTTCAGCGCCATCAGAGTCCAGGAATGATGAGAACGCTTCAAATCGTTTTATTAAAAAATATCTTACTGGGTGAGTGATTTGAATTTTTTATTTAATTGAAGACTATTTACAATCTTTATAATATCCTCAGTGAAATAGATATTATGATTTATGACTGAATCCACCTGAGATTAGAGTGTTTTGCAGGATTGCAGACTGCAATTCCAAACGATCCTTATGATTATCTATGTATGAGTATTACCCCGAGTATTACTTTAAGAAGTATTTTATGTAGTGGCATTTTGGAATTTTAAAGAGAATGCAGGGAGTATAATTGTATAAGGACTGGATTTATTTTTCCCTTAAAATGATGAGGCCCTTGTGTTGAGTCCATCAATAATGATGTACCTAAATATTTAACTCCAGGTCAGACAGGGATAAAATGTTGTTCATAATTACTTAGTTAATGACATTCATGAGGAGATATTTTTAAAGTGAAAGTGGCTTGCCCATATTTGCCAGTATTAACTAGAATTCTCCCATTAATATGGATCAGTGTTTGGTTTATTTGATTTAGGTATTAGTTACAAATTTCCAAATTTCAGCAAGTGTGATTTTCTGTAGAGATTTAAACTAAACATTTTGTTAAACATGTATACAAATGATTTTAGCCGAGAAGTCCAAAAATACGAACCAATTATTTTGCATGGGAGAACTCCACAGGAAGTGCCGCCCCAACAATTAGGTGCCATTAAAAGTTACGAAGTGGTATCATCTTTGACTGGACCACACGGTGGCCTTATTGCTGTTAATCAAACAGAAAAACATTTGTCAGCAAGTGATCCAGAAATTAATTTTATTGATAATCTTGAAGACGATAGTCGTAAGTTTTTTGACCAATTTAAACTGTTAATATATGTATTCTAAATTACCAAATTAAATAGTAATGTTTTATTATTAGATAATGGGGAAAAGAAAGTGAGTGTGTCTACTAATGATTCAACTGATGAAACTTTAAATGTTGAGTCTAAACAAAATATTTTAAAAAAGCTTAGTGAGTTTCTACAAAATATACATTTAAATTTGCTCATTGATTATTAACCATATCTATGATTTCTAGGGCAACCATTGGTAGCTGGTGTTGAGAATTGGAATGTTCCCCACACTAATGCATATGGTGCCAGTTGTTCTTTGTATGAAGTACATCCCATAACTCATCGTCATACGGGTGATCCAATTGCTGATTGTTTTGCTATTGTAACCAGAGCAAATTCTGCAATAATGGTGTTGGCAGATGGTGTTAACTGGGGTGTCAAATCAAGGACTGCAGCTAGATCTGCTGTCCATGGTTGTGTTGACTATTTGAACAAAACTATATTTACAGCAGACAAAGAATCGCCTAAAAACACTACAGTAAATACTAAATATATCATTTATACAGCTTTTAAAATAGAAAAAAATAAAATTGTAACTCTATCGATATTATTTATTTTACTGTTAATTTTTTTATTCTATTTCATTCATTTCTATACATAATGTAAATTATTTAAAATCTACAGATTTTTTTTTACTAAAAGGATATAAAATAAAAATGAATGTATGAACATTCTATCGTTAAATAAAGGTAACTCAAACATTTTGTCAAAATTTAAAAATGTATTTACTTTTTAATAAAATCTATTTCTTTACTTTAAACTATTAATTTAATGCAACAAAATAAAATGTAAAACTTTTAATACCATTTTTGACCATATCTTATCACTAAGACAATGTAATTTGATGTTAATTGAAATCAAAATGGTTTTCTGGACATAATGCCCTTTTATAAATTAGCTATTTTGTTTTCATATAAGACATTTTTTTTTTATAATTGCAGGATGTCCTTGTGACTTTACTGAGATCCTTCCATGCTGCCCATAATATGATACTACAAGAAGAAGGAACTTTGACTACACTTACAGCAATTGTAGTACTTCCTTCTACTGTTGATAATCATTATGTAGCCTGTTGTTGTAATGTTGGTGACAGTCTGGGCTATGTGTATAGTTCCAAGTATGGTGTAAGAGAACTTACTCAAGGCTCGCATGATGTTCACAGAATGAGAGACATGAGAGATGTCATGGGAGCTTTAGGTCCTGTTGATGGACATAATCCTGAATTGTCAAACTTGACTTTGTCCATTACACAAGTTGATTTGGATGATATAGTTTTTATTACTTCTGATGGCGTATCCGATAATTTAGATCCCGTGGTTGGCCATTTTACTGGTATGATGATATTTTAATGATGTCCTTTCCAAAATAATACTTTTACAACTAAACAATTTTTTTTTTAGGACTTCCCAACGTTGAAGCATATCAAAGACACAAGCTTTCCCTCTTAAGAACAGACGATTTGATTCGTAATGGGGTATCTGGAAAGGGACCAGCAGTAGATACAGCTAAAGACTTAGTAACATTATTATTAGACTTTGTAACCAGGTTAACTGCAGCTAAACGTCGTATATTAGAAGATATGGAAATATATGCAGACGCTAATGGAAAACCTTTAGCTCAAGGAGAAGTAAGACAAAAAAGAAAAGAAATTATAAGAAAAATGTTTGGTGTGCCAGGTAAGTTAGATCATGCTACAGTAGTTGCATTCAAAATAAATTCTGGAAAATAGAAGTTTTTAAAGGTCTTAAATCTTTTTTGTGTGTTGATTTATTGTTTAGTTTAATGCTTTGTTATTTTTTTTATTGAGAAATTGGTCTTTGAAATTTTTTTGGTACTTGTGCAGTTATTATTATTCTATTATATGTAGTAAACATACTCTCAGAATTTCTGAAAATTGTGCACATACAAGATTACATTATATAAAAATTATTATATTAAAATAAACCTATTCGAAATATGTATCTTATTTATACTTAAATTACATCTTTATTTAAGCTTAGTGATTTACCAAATTAGTGCAATATTGTTTCCGTCCAGTGGATTGTTATTTGTTTGAATAAACAACAAACTTTAATATAGTCAGCGTATACATATTATTGAACCTATACTTTATATTATTCAAAACTTTTATGTGTTATAATATCATATTTTATTGTTTAATTAATTTATATTTATATTTATCGATTGTTCATTTTATCATTATTTTATAAGTTATAACTAACATCATGTTAAGACTATCAATATTTTTGTGTTATTAGTAAAACATATGAGACAAATGTACTTTATTCCAAAGTAAATTAGGCCTAAAAATAATATTTTATAAAAATGTATTAATATCAAATAACAAATATTCTTATACTATTTTTTTTTACATTTACTTATAAGCATAATTTTTGTATTAAATTTGTAAAAAATGAAAAAAAGTGAACATATTATTACTATTGATTTTTTTAATGATGAATTTATATTTTAAGATATTACATGCCATGGATGGAAATTGTGTAACACTTTAAAAATATTTTTATGATTACACTGTAAAAAAAACACTTAATAATTGTATCATTGTTGTGTAATTGTTAATCATAATGCAAATTTAGAACAACTTAAAAATATTTAAAAAATTGAAATATAAGGTAGCTAAAATAGTGAAATATACCTACAACTTTTTAGACTTTTTATTTATTATGATTTATGAAAATACACAAGTATGTAGATACTTTGATTAATTGTCTTCATATAATTTGATATAATACATTTGACATAATTTCTTTAAAACAATTGAGTTTTTTCTTCAAGTGTACCTAAATTATTTTGTTCTATTTAACATTATATTATGTTTTATATTAATTGTGTTAAGCTAGTTAAGATAACATTATTAGCTACTTACATTATGATACATTTTTTTAATGTTAAAAACCCCTAAAAATGTTATATGTTAAACATTTTTCAGTAAATACTCATGGAATTTGGAAACTTTTTAATATGGTATGCAATATTTTCTTATTAATAATATTAATTTAAAATCTTCATATTCGTCTTCTTTAGCTTAACGTTTAACTCAGTATCAGCTATGCCATCACAAAATCGCTCCATCAATCTCTACTTATTACCTGATCGCATACCCAAACCATTCTAGTTGTTTGTTCATAATAAAATAGGTTATGTCTGGCCAATTATATTATAGACTTGCTTCTTCTAGTGTGTCCGTATTGACTGGATAAAATTTGGACCTTTTAATTTGGACGTATTATGGTTCATAAAACTTTTCTTGTCTTCTACTGTCACCTTACACTAATCAATGTAACATTTTCAAGTAAATACAATTATTATTTTAAGTTAAATTTGATGTACACCTCCTAAACCTGTATTAGAAATAGCCAATTGGATGGATTACGATTTAGATAATTTATGTCTTATTAACAACAGCTTTTGAGTACCCTAATTTATAATTCTCTAAGTAGTTGTAATTGTGACATAATAAATTGGTGTACACATTGTACTGAGTTGTATTTCAAGTGTCTACCAAAATCTGAATATGCGGTTTAAAAAATAAATAATATGATTTATAATGTGAAAAACATGAATTACTAATTATATCCAACCTTTTATCTGATCAGTTAGGTAGGACTTTTGTTAGGATCACAAGGAAAGTTAAGAAAAAAAAAACAATGCCTAGCATGTACACACACTGGGACCAAGAATTTGCGCAATACACTTATAACTAACATCGAACTAATGTAGGCAGTCTTCAATGTGTGCCATAATTGTATGCGTCTTGATTATTTCAATAAACGGTGGTGCACAGGAGCAAGGCTTGTGAAATCAGTTCATCCTTGTGCCGTGGTTCCAAACAAAAAAAAAAAAAAGGTAGTTGAAGAGAGTGATGGATAGTTTATTTTTATTTTATTTTATTTATAAAAAACGGGCTTGTGCCCAGGTAAAAAAGGTACATATAAACAATTATATGAAAATTATTATCAAACAACAAGTAGATATATGCTAAAAATGTTATATATTAAGGCAAGAAGGGTCCTCATTTGTTTAGTTAAGATAGGTAACAAATTATGAAAATGACATAGGTAACCAACTACCTAAGTATGAGGGGTTTATAAATGTTTAATTCCTACATTTCAGTTAAAAACTACCTAGGTATTCAATAATTTATCAAAATCATTATTCTGAAAAGGCTAACAGTATGTACAACATCCTATGAGCTCAAAATAAGAGATCAAAATCAAAAGAATTTTATTTATTTACAAATAGATAACCAATTTTTAAATTTTAAGAAGATGAATTTCTCTTTACTGTTATAAAAAGAAAAATACAAGAAAAGTTGATTGATGGAACCGCGGACCAGTCTGTTAACAATATTGTATTATCAAATTTTAATAAAATTGCCTCCCTTGGAAGAGATTCAGATACACCACTTAGGTAGGTAGTTAGGTGTAATTATTACGCTTACGCATAGACTATAGAGATCACTTTAAAGTATAAGTGGCACGTGGAGTATAAGTATTACATAATGTAATATTGTAATAATAATACGACAATACGTAGCTATGTAGCCATGTAGTTAATACCTAGGTAACTAATAACATTATATAAATATTGTATTATATAGATAACCCTGGGCCTCCCACGAGTTATCTCAGCGAGACCCAGTAATCTGTAAAAGGATTTTTATAAAAAAAAAAAATATGCAATAAGCAGATAGGTACGCTCAAATAATATACGATTTTGAATTTTGAGTATTAAATTTGGTGTAGCTATATATTATACGTTCATAACACACACACCTACGGTCATTTTAAGCCTGTCTAGATGACCGGGATTTTTATTTTTACTTGGTTTATAATTAATTTATAATGCGCGAGATATGTATAGTTTAATATTGAATGTACTATGTACGTTCCTATGTGGCTATGTACAGTATGTACCTATATACAAACATTGATATTATTTTGCTGCATAAGCGATTAATTTCGCACTAATTATCGTTGTGTAATCATAGTTTATTTTGACGTCAATGGTAAGTAAGTAGATAGATAGGTATGTAGAATGTAGATAGGTACGTAGATAGGTATTATTATTATTATTACCCATAGATATTTATTCATAATACGTTTAAACTGAAATAATAGTATAACGTAATATTATAATACAAAGGTATGCACCTAGTTGACGTAATTTTGTATTTGTGTCTAATCGATAGTCTATCGGGTGTCGCTATTACTTACTATAATATATTTGATAAATACCTATTATTTATATAGGTACTTTATTTTATTAGGTAGGTAGTTCACAAAATGCAAACGTTCAATACGGCGGCCCCCTTTTCGGCCAGTGTCACTTTTAGGCCGAAATGTACCATGCTACCATTCCCTTTTCGGCCAAAACTTACTGTGTCCTTTTTCACCTGCAACTGTGTGAAGAAATACTAAAATAAAACAATTGGCAATAAACTGTTATAACATATTACATTATTCGAATAAAAATGAATAAAGTCTTATAATAGGTATCTATATAATAATAATTTATGATAATAAAATATGCATTCACGAATGTGTCGAAAGTTAAGGTTTCCAAATACAATAGTTGAATAAAAATTAATATAATCTTATAAAACCTATACAGCCATACAGGTAATAATAGTTATGATAAAAAAATATACATGTACCTAATTGATTTTCTATAATGCCCATAATATTATATATATATTACTATATTAGATAAGATGGAAAGGATAAGCCGACAAGGTATAACATATTGGCATTACCCTATGGCCTATACAATACTACCTCTCTTGCTACACTATTGTCTATAGGACACATCACTATAACTGATTGGGCTTCGTTTTTCATTATATTATATCAAACAATTAACAAGGAATAATACTGGCTTATCTTTATTTCAAAAAAACCGACTATAAACCAAATTATACTTACATTGAAGAGTGAAGACTATACAAATAGACAATAGTACAATTTCCAATTGTTTTATTTTATTATATTTTCACCCAGTTGTTGGTAATAATGTTAATAAAAAAACTAGTGGGCGAAAGGGGAACTCTGTAAGCTTTGGCCGAAAACAGTGAAGTTTGTTCAATAAGACCGAAATAAAAAATGTCAGAGAAGAAAATTTGGGCGATTGTAAACTCTCCCGGGTCTACTCCAATACTACCTAACGGGAACATGTAAGCTCACCCGGGTCTGTACAATACTTCACTAATTCAGTACTACTAAGCTAGGCGAGCATGGGGCATTTTTCGTATTACGCAGTTGGGAAGGTTGAAAAACTTGATTGAACCATGATTATAGTCAAAATCGTTTTAAATATTTAAATTAAAAATAGGTTGATGGTAATCAAATATTTAAATTACAAATACAGGTTAACGGTAATGCAATTGATGGTAAATATTTAAAATGATAATCACATCCCTGCAGTGAAACCAATTCATAGCGTTGCAATAACATTTAAAACAACTCGGGAGAGTTTACGCATTTACTTCAGGTAAACATGTTAGCCGTCCCGCCGTCCCGGGAGAGTTTACCACCACCCGAAAATTCTTGCCATGAAATTATTCGACATTAAACACTAAGGGTGCCCTCAGTATTATAAGCTGGCGGGGAGGGGCAATGACAACATTTCTGATAACACAGATCACACATTTATTTTTTATTTTTTAAAAGTGATTTTTAAATAAAAGCTATAAAAAAAAGTGATTAAACGATTGATAAAAAACTAAAATAGAGGGAAGGTTGTGGCCCCTTTGAATCCCACTAAACCTCTTCGCAGTCGCCCATGTTATTAAATATTTCCTATAGGTTGTGAATTGCTCGATAGCAAAAAAGTTCGAAATCAAAAACATGAAGAAAGTATTATAATGGAATAAAAGAGGAACATCGCAAATAGAAATTATTGTGTAATGATAATATTATAATATTATGATTACAAATTGTTGTATGGGATAAATTTGTTAAATTAGGCCAGAGAGAAATTGGACAACATCCAGCAAAAAAAAAAAAAAATGCATGTTGATTGCAAGCAAAATTAAATTTAGTATGTATAGACTATAGAGTATAAAAATAATGTAATTTTTAAAATGTTTTTTTATTGACCTTTATACATTTTGAGTAATATGTGTTTTGTACGTTTTGATTATGATTTTTTTTTTTTAAACCAGAAATTTTATTTTGAATACTAGGTATAATAAATTGGTAGGTAATAATAATTTTTAATAACATTAATTATCTGATTTTTTTTACAACAAATATTTATTTTTTAAATATAAATCAATGTTGTAAATACATTTTTAGTTAAGTACTTAAGGTTAAGAATATATTTTATATTGCGTATAGTAATTTTTTCCATCTGTATATTTATCCTATTTTCGCTTCTAAACAACTTTGCCAAGGGCAGCTGGTTTTGGACAATTTTACCACTGAATTTTTGATTTAAAAAAATTTTACCTCAGACATTTTCCTTCAGATATTTTTACCTAGATTCATTTTATCAATGTAAAATTGTAGGTCGTTACCGAATTGTTCCCTGATTCTCGTATCGCATAATGTACACTCTCATTCACCCGTAAATTGTTGAGTCAAATTGGTTCTTGATTTGTATTCTGTTTTATTTTGAAAGTTTTAGATTGATTTGAAGCATTAATTTTAATCGCAGTATAAAATCACGTTTATTGTCCATATGAATAAACTATAAAATACCTACTCAGTATAGTTCATAAATCATGTAAATTTATAACACAGTTATACAACGGATACTGGTTGTATAGTATTACACTATTACTTTTATGTAGTTGTAATAATAATTATTAGATAAGTATCTGAATCTGAGTAGTGAGTATAGGTACTTATAATGTTATATTTATTTATTTATTTTTGCCATAGAATAAAATGTAATACAACATATTATATATAATTATATATTAATAGTTGGTACTGCTTAAATAGACACCGGCAATTGAATTTTAAGTTGTAAGTTATCCAAAATAAGTTCTAAGTCTTAAATAATATTTGCCCAGTTGACATCCTCTCCAACTACTCTGTAGTATACAAATATTTTACTGATGATTTATGAAGATTTTATCTCTAATGATAATATCATTAAATTAATGTTTTATTTTTCCAATTTTTTGATTATAGGTAAATAAAATGGTTTTTTACTATACATTTACCCGATATCTATTATTGTCAGTTTGCCAACAAAGTGTTATTGTAAACACCGTGTAGATAGGCGGGTACCTAGTTAGAATGTTTATAAATTATATTTTAATATTATGAATTATCCATTCAGCTGTATATTATTAATATTTTAAATTAAATTAAAATTGTATACCTATACATAATAATATATTAATATATTTAAAGTACATTTTTTTTATGTATCACTTTACATTAAATTAATATTATTATTCAAATATTATTTTTAGATCAACGACCAAATAAACATTTATTTTAAAATACCTTTTAATTTTTTAGTCATAAAATTAATGCAACACTTTACAGTACCTATCGTATACCTATGTAGCCCTTCTAATAGCGCTTACAGTGTACAATTCGGGAAGAAAATGTGCTGACTTGACTTTCACTACCTTACTGTGAAAAATGGGAATCGACTCAACCAGTAGTTAACTCTCAAAATGAATTATTTTAATCAGATTTATAATATAATAAATGTATTAAATATAGGTACTGTACTACTATAGTATAGGTTAGTATATTGTATGTTTATAATAATTTGTAGTTTGTAAATTTATTCTCTAATCAGTCTAATCATACGCTTTGCTGTTGAATTTGAAAAACCGTAGAGTCGAAAGATAATGATCATAAATTATATCTGGGTTGGGGTTTAGGTTAATGTCTTCTTTTTCTTCCTATTATTTTGGCTTTTGCAAAATTACATCACTCTGTGAGTTATCTTGCCACAAAAACAACATTATGCCATCTATATTCTTGTCGTGAAACATTGCTTTTCATTTCAACACTCACATACATTCCTTACAGCCTATAGGCTCTCCCCAACTAAATTGATCCATTTTTTTTCTAAGGTCTTCTATGAGGTATCTTAGACTGAGGTTTCCATAAGGGTTTTCATTCTAGCACTGATCGCGGTGTATCCGAATTGCATGCCAAAAAAATAAATATAAATCGGGTCGTCCGAATTGCATGCCGTCTCTTGGAGGGGTCTGTCCGAATTGCATATGCCGTCTCTTGAAGGGGTCTGTCCGAATTGCATGCCATCTCTTAGAGGGGTATATCAGAATAAATAATTTACTTTTCAACTGGAGGATCGGGATTTTGTTACATTACAATAAAACATATAAATATTGTAGAAGGTTACACTGTGTATAAGAATCATAAAATAAAACTATTTTTTTTTCATCGACAACAAAGGCCATTAGTTAAATAAAACTATTGTAGTTTAGGGTAATCAAGTGAGTGTGTTTTAAATAATATTATTTTTAAATTTGGTGGTTTTTTTTGACATTTCGGGCACACAATATTACAATTTAAATAAACAAAATAATATATAATAATAATTCATAATAATAAAATATGTCAATATAGAAACATCTTTTTTTGAATAATAAAATAGTATAATAGCATTTTTTAAAAAAAATTGGAAAGTCCAAAAAAAAGTTTAAGTTGTTTAAGTGTATAGTAAATAAACGTGTGGTGTACCGGTGTACAGCATGCAATCCGGACAAAGCCCTCTAAGCGATGGCATGAAATTCGGACAGACCCCTCCAAGAGATGGCACGCAATTCGGACAAACCTCTACAGGAGACGGCATGCAATTCGGACATTTTTTTTTTTGGTATGCAATTCGGATGCAGCCACTGATGGACCGGAGTTGCCTGATTGCGGCCCGAATACAGGTAGTCGTATTTTATCCCAAACATAAGTATCCCGATTGCTGCCTGTCAAAACACACATTGGTTCACAAAATAGCTTATAATAAATACAATTAAGCATTTTGTATTAGACATATTTGTACACGCAACTCAAATACAATGTCTCGTTTATGATTATTGTCATAAATATATGAATTTAGCTTACTAAATCTTCTTTATTGAATCTTTTGACAAAACTTTTACAACTTTTATTTATACAACATTTTTCTATTTCATTTAATATAATTAATATAATATAATATTCATAAAATTGTCCTATTTGGCAAGCCTCACTGTCTAGTATTCCGCTAGCTTATTCGAGGGATTCGTCTAGGATATCCAATGATCTCATCTACGAAACCAAAAAGGACCTGAAGGACCTGTATTCTATTTTAATTTACCACTTTTAATAGATTGCAACCCTCTAAATATAATACGATATAATTTACATTTTGCATATTATACTATTATAATTTTTATATGACGCAGGAAAAGATCTAAAAAAAATATAGGTATCTCACCAACCTAATAAATAAAATTCTGATATTGCTTTGGATGGAGACATTCAGGACGCACGTGCGCGCGATCTAGCGGTTTACTGTTTGTGGGAAACCTCGTTAAACACTAAATACTGCAAGTATAGAACGCGCATTGTTCCAATACAATAAATTCATGAATCGAACAGTGTATTCCATTTTAATAGGCTGCTACTTTGTTTCCGTAGATTGATTGTGGATACTACATAACATAATAATTTCGATTGCAATAAGCTCGACCCAACTTTGAACATCTACTAGTAGTTCATGGTTACTGGTTAGTGAATGACATATGATATGTACCTCATATGATTACCGGCTTAAAGTCGGATTCGCAGCTAGTTTCGTCGTGTTCACAGAATATATATATCGTGTCGTACGAGGGGGAGGTAACTATGGTTACGACTGGTAACCAATATGGTTTAAAAGTTGAGCTGTAGTCAATTCTTGTAGGTGCATTCGGTTGCAACTCGGTTATTCCATTGTACCAAAAAAGTAACGTCCAATCACAATACGATTTGATCGACACGACAGCTGTGAATCCGGCTTTGTTCTGGTTCGATATTGTGGTAACGGTCCGGTAAGCTCGGTCGAGGCCATTTTGTAATACACGAACCATGGGTTATCGCGATAGGTACCTTACTTTGGTCAGTCGGGTTTGTTTTGCCGCATCCGTCGATTTTCGTGTCATTGTCCGTTCGTGAGTACTTAAACCTACAATGGTGTTTAAATGCAAAATGAGTCTTGTGCAGACATATCAGAACCTCATCCTCATGCTCTCAGCAAGCATCAATTATCATACTTCGGGTTCGACAAAACAGATCAAGGTAAGGTGCATATTATTCAAAAGTTAATTGGGATAGTGTCGTCCATGTTATAGACTATTTATACTTCTCAAGAGTGAACGTCTGTTATTTAGAATTTATTTTTTGTGTATTTATATAGGTTCATAAAATCCAAGTTATATCTCGGTCGGTTTGATTATAATATTATAGCATCGCATCCAACAGTTTTTATTATATTATGATGAACTATGGTCGTTTCGAATTATTATTATTACTACCACCTATATATGGTACATGGTATATGGTGACTGTGTTATTTTAATAATATTAATACAACTATTATTATATATTATATTATAGGATTAATAATTATTATATTATTTATTATACTATTTTAGTGCTGATATAATGTAGGTACCTACTATATAATAATACAGGATACCTATTAAGCTATTATTGTTTGTAATTTGTATGTATGATTATATTTTAAACTATAAGGAATAGTTAATATCGTGATGCACAATGTTCAGTTGTGTGGCATTGGGACCTATGGGCTACAAATATTTCTACTATGAATTAATAGGACATTGACGTTTCAACAGCGACTTATTATTTTGTTTACGGACCTATAGTCGTGGATCTTCGTTAATCATTTATCATGACACGATTACCGACCCGTAAAAAATAATATTATATGGTTTCTTCTTCCGACCGCTTTGATCTGGGTTAATATGCTTAATCACATAATAATGTACACATAAATGTATAATATATCATGTATATTAAATAGGTTATAATATTTAAAATATAAACTGAATTAACTGAATAAAATGATTTCATTTTTTGTTTTAATTCAAAAATAAATTACAAAACCTTAAAGATTTGAAATTTTTACCGAATATTTATTTTATAGCATTTTGTAGACATGATATTCTTTTAAAAATATTTTGGTTATTTTTGAGCTATTTGTAGAAGTTTAAGGTTTTCTTAAAACTTGTAATAACGACTCATCTTCAGACTATTTTTGTTATGTTGTTGTAATTCAAGTACAATTCATCTTAAAGACTTGGAAAGTTATAACTTTTCACCACTACGTAGGTGGTAATATTATTACTTTTTATGCAGTATAATTCTGTTTCATATGAGATTTACTTCAGGCTGCTACCGATTTTCGTCTGGTACTCTGGTTTGATCAGACCAGACCACATGCCTTGATCAATTACGTTACTGCGCATACCGTGTGCAAAAGCTCGAGGGTACTGTGTGAGAAAGTATTTGCAATTTAATCTTCAAAATATTTTGACTTATTTTAAGTAAAGACGACGCTACACCCGCCTGCACTATCGCCGTCTTACGAACGTGTAATATGAAAAATTATACGTTCTAAATAATCTATTTAACTCTATTATGATTAATATTGAAGCAAATTTAACTATTATCAAATTGTTTGTGCGTTTTAAGATACTCATAACTTGTTTTAAAATACAAATCTAAAATAAAACCTTTGAGGTTCACTAGATAATCCTCTTACTTCTAAATTTGAGAATAGGTCAATTTGCTCTTACATTAACATACCTGAGTTAAATCAATTATCCAGAAGGTACAAATTGTTATGTTATGCGTTTTGTAAGACGTAGACAATTTTCGTTCACTAGTCTCAATAGTATGTGTTGTTAGTTTTGACATTAAAGTGAATTTACCTAGTACAACAATTTTAAGTAAGAACATTATCTGTGCTTAAATGTTGGTGGTTTTTTTTTTATATTTTCATTTCCGAGCGAGATATGCTTAATTTGTGATATTTAACATACTCTTATCTTGTTTGAAAATACAAACATCATAAATTCGCCAAAACTTAAGTACAGGTAATGTTTTTACCTAAAAGTTTGATAATAGGTCAATTCACTCCAGTATAAAAAATAACAGTACACTATTGAAACTAATGAACCAAAATTTGGCATGCCGTACGTCGGTACAACAAATGTGTTGGTAACATCCTCTTAATCATACCTTAAACCTATCAACACTGTTGACTGTTTCATGGTTACAAGTTAATGTTTAAGGTACCTACTCGCTTATATTTTGTAAGATAATAACCACAATAAATGCTATTCATTTATATTTATCTATGTATATCCATTTTCAACGCTTCGATGGCAAGAGTACAGAGTAAAGCAATATTAAAGTACAATACGATAATAGTATAAAAGATAAAGATTACAATTTAGAGACACAATTTTCTTAATATAAATTGTAAAAAATTGTCCAAAATATTAACGTTAGACAAATAATTAATACGGCGCGATTAAGGAACTATAGCTAACCCAATATAAGTCAAGTGGGTCAAAAGCTTATTGGTGCTCTAAGTTAAGTTAGGTAGTACTGTAGTAGGGATAACAAATGAAGAAAGTCATATTATAGCGATTGCAGTTTGTTTATCAATCATGTAAATCATATCAAAAGTATAAAATATGTGTAATAGCTTCCGAATTGTATGGTATTGATAATGATTTTTTTTATACTTGGAGATTTACCAACACTTACTTTTTTTTCGTTTAATAAAGGTTGTATTCAAATCAATATTTTGGTAGTTTTTAAGTACCTAACTATAGGTTCTTAACTTTTTCAAACAAACTAATTTAATGTTCTTTGAGTATAACAAGATATATATTGATTATTACATCATTTTTTTAAACTCATCAGCTACTCGTTCGAACAATAACTTCAAAAAATTACCTTTATTAGTTTATTCATTGCATCAAATTTAAATAAAATAAATAATGTACCTATCTAGTACGACTTATAAGTCTCATAGAACAATATTTCTCCAAAATCATAAGACATACTAATACAACTAACTATGCAGAAATGTGTAGACAAACGAGATTTCAAATTCTTTTTTGCCTATCTATGAACAATTTAAAAGTCACAGTATCACAATATCGACACCAAGAGATTCTATGTTTTTATTAGGTTGCTATAAGTTTCAGAAAATAAAATATTTTTTAGGTAACTAATGGCAATCAGAAATAAAAAACAAAATAGTAAGGAGGCTTTTCTAATGCACATATTATAATAGAATCGAGCTTATTCTGATTGACTAGCTGATCAACGTAGAGTCTAAACTATGATAGTTAGGAAGTTGACACTTTGAGTTTTGACCACCACATGGTGTACTAAGAAAGGATTTCCTAAAATTTGTATTTTAAAGAGGCGCTTACACAAAGGTTTTAAGATTGATGTTGAAGAAGATGGAATTTGTTGTTGTTTATAAATGGTTTCCATTAGTTACAGATTATAATAGTAGTAATGGAAATTAGTTTAAATTAGTATTTTTTTATATAAATGGTTGCTACTGGTTATATAAAATAAAAAGCGAATTTAACTATTTATATTTTATATATTAAGGGTGGCCAGAGATAAAAGTCACAAGCCACACAATATGATAAAAAAATAATATGAAGAGAACGAAAAGGATTAATACCTATTATTATTTTTCATATTAGTAAACATTTTAACATTGTAGTTGCAGTTTGGCCACCCCTGCTATAATGGAAACACGGAACCATAGTGCAAGTAAAGAAATAATATTAATAAAAAAATATTTATAAATAAAAATGGGTAGGTACTTATACAAAAAAAATAGTTTATATGTCTTTTTTTAATTATTAGAAATGCACAAATTTGGTAACGAAATCATACCACGACAGGTTACCTGTTAATTGGATTATTCATTTAAATTTGTAATTAAAAAATTAAAACTTATGTTTATACAATGTGATCTATAATAGCAAAAAAAAACAATGTTTTTTATTTTCATAGATTTTGGTTTTTGTTTTTCTGTCTTGCTATATACTTTAAAATTGCAAAATACAATAAAAAAATTTAATATAAGTTGACATTTTATTCGCAGATTTTGTCAATATTTTGACTTTTTTTAATATCTTGTTTAATAATTATAGGTACATACAAATCCGGTCTTAAAATTATTGACCTAATGCAGATCTAAGAGTGCAGTTATAAAATAGAATATTGTAGGTCAATGCGACAATGGTATTATATAACTTACGTATCCCTCAATACCCATGACCTCATGACGTTATTCTGAGTATTATTCTTTGTAGTCTGTACATGCAATACGTAAGGTGCAATACTTGATAAATTATGATTGATTCTTTAAACTATTTTTTCTAGAAAGATTTGGCTAAAATAATTAAATGGCGAAGGTGACAACTTCGCACAATGAGTAGGTATAAAAATTGTATAGTATAATATGGAATATGTATTATGCTTAATCTCTATAACTATTGATTTTTTGAAAAATCGAGTTCTCAAAAAGCTTAAGTTTTAATTTATCACTTTGTAGATTGCTATAGGCATTTCTTCACAATAATTTTATATTGTATAAAATAAAGTATGCTTATTATATACATTATAATTAATGATGACCAATATAAAAAAAGGAAAAAAAGTATATATTTGTTATTAATTATTACTAAATACCAAACCCATAAATACATTACAAACATATATTTTAGGAGTGGCTTACTATAAATATAATCAAAAATATTGTTATGTGTATGAAATAAACATTTATGAAAATAAATAAATATACATAAGTTACATAATACAATATTAATTAGAACAATTAGCCTTTAAGTTCTATTGTTCCACAGTAATTTTAAGAACTACTATCTTTAGTTAAATTAATTGCTATATCAAATGATAAACTATTCTGTATATACATTTGATATTATGCTACTTATATATTATTTTAGTTTTTAGTACCTATACTTCTATGAAAGAAGTAAAAACAATAAAATATTGCTAGCGTAATTTTGTGTTTTATTTCCAAGTGGCGAGTAATATTTTGTTTTACCTATTGGCTATTGGGCTATTACTCTAATAAGGCTATTATACCATTATGACAATAAGTAAAATGCAATATACATACCTATATAACCATGAACCAATAACCACTTATTGCGACCATTGATGCAACATTGTAACGTGTAATATGGAGAAACACCTATAGACTTGCCACCAGAGTCTTGCACTTGTATATTACGCACGAAGTGCACACCTGTATGAGAATTATTGGAATGTTTTGTGAATTTTAATCGACTTCAAATTAATTGTTATTTATAAATTATAATTTATATTATTAATATTTTATGGGACAGTTGCATTTTCAATTAATCCGTTTCGCGTCTCGTCTTAATAATCAACGGGAACCATTTTATCCCTTATTCAATAATGTTTGAAATAATAAAAAATAAATAAATATGGTACCTACATTATTCTTGATAAGATATTATAAAGTTATCGAATTTTTTATTTTAAAAGTGAAGTAGGGATCTTAAGTACCTAGTTTTTTTTTCAACCAAAATATATTTTTGACTAATATTAGGTACCTTTTGGTTGTGAGTTTGTGACAGTGTTGTTTAATGACAAAATTAATCGATGTGGTTTTAGAGGTTCAAACGGCGCACCCTGGTTTTCTTAAATTTCATTTTCTTAAGGAATGTATAAAGTTTTTTTTTTGAATTACCTACTATCATAATTGTTATTACTTATTATAATTCTCACTCCCTGTTACCCAGTATACTGTTGATACCAATATTATACCAGTATTATCATAGGTATTATATTATATGTATTGGTAGTTTAAGTATTTAAAGTAACTGTGTAGATACCTACCTATTAGAGATTATCGTATAGTTGAATATTATACATATACTCTAGTTATGTACTTATGTATATAATAAAAATAACTTAAACAAAGCTATAGAAATTTGAAACTTAAGGCTTAAATCGAAAATTAACAAAATTTCAGATGTGCATTAATTTGCTAGGATTTGTTGATCAGCCGACGTTGTTTGGTCTGGTAGCTGGTGGTGTGGCACGTAAGCATTACATAAGAGTACAATATAACTTATAAGACATACTTAACTACGTTGGCGTGTCGACAACATCGATTACGTTTAAATTATTACACTTTTTTTTATTATTTTCACACTACATTATTGTATGCTATATTATATTGGTGTAGTCATATATAGGATATAATATGATTAATAAACAATATAATAGGTACCTACTTTTCATCACATCACAAATTTGACTTTAATATTCCTCATAATATTTAAAATTATTGTTTGGCCAACTTCACACTACTGAGTACAATAAGATTTTTTCATTTACGATTGGAGTTTGAGTGTTAAAGTATAAATACGAAGGTAAGTACCTATTATTTACTCGTTTGTTATATTAAACGTATTAAACGTTAAACTTTCATGGAGGTATACTTCTATACTTACTTGCTGCTTACTGCACATATGTAAATGTGTGAAATTGACTTATAAGTGTATAACATTAAAATAATAATTAATAACATACATGTTCAATTTAATTTTTTTTGCTCCGGAATGGGTGCAAACATTTTTCTCACCGCTGTACAGTTATTATTGTCGAGAACTGCAATTGCGGTTTAACATTGTCTCCCTCCACAAAAATAAATGGTAATATTATACAGCGCTTAATCTCAACATAAATACCGCAAGAGTGTTATGTAACAGTTTAAAAATCACTCATCCGACCATATTCGATTAAAACGATCCGTCTGAAGTATAAAATTCAATTCAGGTCTGTAACAATGTAACAGCAACGACTCACATGCAGCTATAGTGTACGACATATTACAATAATATTATCGTAGGCGTACCTACCCGATGGCACCCACGCGCGAATAGTGCCTATATCATATTCACATGCAAATCGTCTAGATCAGATGGTTATTTCCTATAAAATTGTATAAAAGTCAATAGAACATTTTTAGATACCTATGCAATTCCTTCAAACATTCATTCTATACAGTTATTTCATAAACCTACATAATATATATACAAATAATTAATCTTGTGTGCCTATAATAGTATGTATCTATGTTGTATATGCAGGCACTAGTGCACTACATACAATTAAAATATTTTTATTCATATTAAATACAAATATTTTTTTTTTGAGTTTCATACCTCAACTGGTAAAATTGTTTAGTTACTCACATAATATATTCGTTAATCGACAAGCAATGAGTGTAAAGAGTAAAGAATCCATGTGACTGTAAGTGCGATTTTTTATATACTTTGTTATCGATTTATGTACAGGGATAGACACAATAACAAAAATAAAAACAATCGATTTTCTGGGTTAGCAATTTATTTATTTATTTATTTATTCATCCACTAGTGCTACCCACTCAGTACTTAGGAATCTCACTATTATATAAAGAAACAGCGTTTGTTTGTTCGAAAAAATCAAAGAGTAATTTTCACTAATAAATAGGTATAGACTCAGGGAAGGTTTGGGTACATAATTTGTCTGGAAAATTAGTTGGGTGCAGAAAAAAATAACAACAGTATAAATAATTTAACGTCTTACCTATTCAGTGGTGTCGGGTTCGAACTACAAATTTACTCATTTTTTTTAAGTTTTGAACATCATTACACCGAGTATTTTGTAACAAATAATATTAAGTTTGAATCATTTAAATGGTGAAATTTTGTACTGACAATGAAGTGCTCGGTTGCTATCTTCTATACACTATATTATATAAGTTTATAAATGTCTGATCGCGGTGAAACTTTGAGAATAGCTGTTGAGTACATTCTCGCTGTGAAGGTTTTTGGGATATTACATTCTGGAGTATTACAATCTGAACTGGGTTACACTAAAACCAAGATACAACAATACAACGCAGTATTTATTTTTCATTTTTTCCCAGCCGAAATCAGGTTATACAGCTAGATGAAAAACCACCAGTTTTCAAATTATATCTGAGTCGCCGTAGGTTCGATTAAGTAAAAACGACAAACTTGGCATAACTTTGAAACTTTAGAGTTAGAAATTATACACTTAAACACGCGTCTTACGTATGAATTTCCTATCTGATAAGTGATAATATACCTACTGCATAATTACAAGCGAGTCTCACGGGCAACGCCAGGCGGGATAGCTATTATATAATATAATCGAACGTGTCCTGACTAGCTCTCTGGTTGATTAACGTAGAACTTAAATAATGATATCTCGGGGCTTGCAATTTTCGCGGCTCCTTTGTACTACTATGTACGAGTAAGTAAGTATGCACTCATAAGTGTGCATTAAGAAATCATTTTTCCAAATTCGCATTTTAAAATGGCACTTACAATTTTAAGTTTTGAACACCTTTAAACCGAATATTAAATAACGAATTCAAAAAAGTTTGAATCATGTAAAGACGTAAAGTTGGCATTTTTAGCGGGCAAGTCGGGGTCAGCTGGTTCAATACAAATCTGAATGCAATATATAATATGGACAACAGGTGGTATTTACAGTGGGTATAATAGTATAATACGTTGGTTTTTTTAAATTATATATATTATATAACAGGTCCATATTAGGGATAAGCAAAGATCAATATCATTTAGAAAAACGTTTGTTAAATTACATTTGAAATTATGTGTTATTGGGATATGGATGACGTGGTTTGTATTAGAAAAAAAAACTTTTATATGATGAATGTATTGCATATTGCATATTGCACTTGTACGTACAACATTAATCGATTGTGCGTAATCATAATAGATTCGAATTAAACAAGTTTAGAGCAGTATTATATAATTTATAATTTGTTTATCCTTGTTTTTCTAATGCTGTGTACTCCATATCGTGGTGTATTACAAAAATAATAATTTGATAAATATTATCATTATAGTACGTTTTGATCCACCTGCTCAGGTTCTTCCAGGGATTTTGGGAATTTCGTATGGTTTTACGAACGATTATTGCGCCGGTGGCTCGGAGGACTCCCACTGACTCGGTGGCGCGGCGGCGACCACTGATCGTATGAAAAACAGTGTTACGTAAGAATATCGTGCAATAGCCGATGGATGACAGTGACTATACTGCGACGACCTTGATCGTTGGTACCGGAACCCGCTCGTCCCCAAAACTATTTACACATGAAACAACCTACCTAAATACAATATACTACAGTACTATAACTACACACAATTATTTATGTATTCCTCACGACGTCACGAACTCACGACGATTACGTGGTACGCGTACGGTGTGCGAGCATCGAGAATATTCTCAGTTAAACTCGTTTTGCAAACGTGCAATCGACACGAAGCGCGTACTTAAAACCACTTTGTTAAAAGTTGTATGTTTGTGTTGCTGTGTCGTAGGGACGTGTTAGGGTTGTTATGTGTACAGCTAGAAGGTGCCTAAAACATAATCATACTGTTACCTAAAACTAATCGAAACATACATTTTTTTTTGTTAACAAATTCAGTAATCGTCTGCAGATGCGGATTTTCACTTCAAAGGCAACCTACTTCTAGAGTCTAGAGTCTAGGTATCAAAAATATTTTCGAAGATACTTTATTTTGCAGTTTTGTATTATTATTATTATTTTCCTTTATATTAAGTATAGGCTGTAAATACATACCTATTATATATAATCGGTGATTATAATATATTAGTATTGTATTAATCACTTATTATTACGTTATAATTTTGTTAGGTTAGTGTATTAATAAATGCTCTTACAATCATTTATAAAAAGAATAAGAATACCTATAACATTTTTTATAATCGATGTTATTATATAGCTTGCTTATATACGCTTAAATAGGTAGAAGCGTAATTTATTTTTGGTTTACCCAAAATCTAGATTAATATTTGTATTTTTATTCGAAAAGTTTTTCAACAATTTTCACTATTTTTGCTATAAGAAGTGATGAAATGGGAAAATAGGGTTGTCGCCGTTCGTTTGTGGCGATATGAAACGTTTCGCTGCCCAATAAATATAATTTTTTTTTTATGAATATTGTTATATCTATAGACCATTGCCCTGCATGATACCGAACAGACACAAAATTTATATAAGACGTAGGTTTAAGTATAATACATACCTACCTATAGAATTACTCGTGGTTTCTTATACCTTTATCCCGGTGCCTGTTGGCTGGTGCATTTTACATAATACATTAATACATAATAATATTGTACATTAAACATTGTACATGCGTAGTGTTGCAGTGGTATTAGCAATGAGGTACGAGCGTCATAATTGTTTATAATAAGCGACCGCCGCCGTAGGTGTTTTAGTGTTTGAGTGATATAACTCAGTTGTCATTGGGGTTTGCTTGATATAATTTCACAACAACGTACATGGGTTATATCAATGAATTTACCTAATTCATGCATTGGTAACTATAATATTGCATAAAAAGTGAAAAACAAATTTATTATGTTTAATCCGTAGGTAAATATACTTTTACGGTGGACTGCGCAAGAGGAATTTAATGACTATATTATGTTTATAAAACCGCAGTTGTTCATCATTATTAATTGAATCATAAAATAAAATAAAATAAGTTATAATTACTGTATATTTAATGAAACTTTAAAAGACGCTTTATTTACGGTGGCACTGTAAATTCAATAATTTGTTTTAAAAAACTAAAAAGAGTTAATTCGCATTTTTTTTTTGTATTTAATGAATTGGATTTGTGTTGTTTCATTAAAAAAATGTCAATATTCAATTATATTTAATATTTATTTAAACTAAATGTACTAATTAGTCATGTAGGCAGTCATTCTTATTATTTACAACACATAGGTATAGTCCCCTTGTTATAAATTATAATACGTATACAAAAATATATTATTATTTTTTTTTTTAGAATAACTTATAAATGTACTATTCATATTTTTTAACACAAATAGATTAATGTATTTTTGTCTTGCATAGTATATAAACTAGATAAAGCTTAATTAATAATATGCATTAAGCAGTAATAATAATAGTATTAAAAATAATAGGTACACAAATAACTGATATTGAATAATCTGATGTTGATTTAATAAAATAAAATTAATAATAATATATAAAATGGAAGAATATTAAATAATAACATTAAAATTATGTTTCAATAATTATTTGTTTTAACTAAAGACCGGATTTAATTGCAATGATAAATACATTAAAGTTACATAATAAAATCATATTATATCATATAAAATATATAATTGTTAATTACTTACTTAAATAACACGATGGACATATTCATGAAATATGAAAAAATTAAAGAATTATAAATAGTATTAAAAAAAGTATTAAAATTTTTTAATTTATTATTTTTTCTGAAATAAAATTTATAATTATATAGAAATTTCTACATTGTATTCTTGATAAATTATTTATTTATTTATTTATTAATAAGTTTAACGGGACAAGCCCTTATACATAGGATATAATACATAATAATCAGGAACAACCATACAAAAACAAAATAATTAATAATTAATACAGTTTGAAAGGTGAATTATAACAAAAATTTACATAAATAAAATAATTAAAATTAATTAGATAGTAGGTATAAAGCTTTAGTTTTAAAAGATTCACGAGACATAAAAAAGAAATCGACTTCATTACAAATTGAATTACATAACAATAGAGCTCTAGGAAAAAATGAATCTGAACATATTTTTTTTTTATAAAAAGGAACATAAAATAAACAAGAGTTTCTAATCGAATAACTATGAGTACAAAAACTAATTTTACTTAATAAATCAGGACAATCAATATAATTATTAAGAAGATCATAAATAAACATGACGTCAGATAACTTACGCCTGACCCCACAAGGCTGAATATAAATAGAATCAGCTACTAATGAAAATGAATCTCTAGAAATAGGTAAGTTTAAACGAAAAGCTATAGACTTAAGGAATTTATATTGAACATTATCAACCAATTTATCAGTACAATTTTGAGCCCAGATTATTGAACCGAATTCAGTATGTGACCTCACAAGAGAACAATAGAGCATCTTTAATGTAAATACATTTTTAAATTCCTTAGTATTACGTAAAATAAAACCTAGCATTTTAAAACATTTATTTATAACCATATTTGTATTAATAGAGAAAGATAAATTATTATTAAAGAGAACACCCAAATCTTTAACCATTTCAACTCTGTTAATATTAATATTATTAATTTGATAGTTAAAATTTATAGGATACATTTTTTTAGTGAAAGAGATAGCATTGCATTTATCAATATTAATTGGTAATTTATTTTGTTCACACCAAAAACTAAATTTATTTAAATTAGCTTGAAGATTAAGTGCATCATCATGGTTTTTAATAGTTGAATAAAATTTGGTGTCATCGGCAAACATTAACACATTGACTGAAGAATCGAGAACAGATGGTAAATCGTTTATAAACAAATTAAATAGTAATGGCCCTAAGTGTGAGCCCTGGGGTACTCCGGAACTTACAAAAATGACCTTAGATAATGAGTTAAACAATTTAACTGACTGACTTCTATCCGTTAGGTAGGATGTCAACCAATTAAGAAAATTACCATGAAGACCAAATCTTTGTAGCTTAATTATTAGTAAATAATGGTTTACTTTATCGAAGGCTTTACTAAAATCTGTGTAAACTGAATCAATTTGTACGCCATTTTCAACGGAATTAATTAAATCGGTGTGGTAAGTCAACAAATTCGTAGACACAGATTTTTTAAGCCGAAATCCATGTTGGTTAGGACAAATGTAATTAGATAGTAAATTAGATAATTTTTTTGTAATTAAAGACTCAAACAGCTTAGGTATTAAAGATAATTTAGAAATTGGTCTATAGTTACAAACCTTACCTTTGTCGCCACTTTTAAAAATCGGAACCACAAATGATTTTTTCCAAACAGTTGGAAAAGACCCTGATGACAAGGATAAGTTAAAAAGATTATGTAAAGGTTCAGTAAGAACATTTTTGAATTCGATTAAAATAACTGGTGGTATTCCGTCAGGACCCGCACAACTAAAAACATTCAGTGAGCTTAAAGCATCAAAAATTTCTTTCTCACTTATATACCAAGAGGATAAATTTAAATTAGAAATAATATTATCAGCGTCATAATTTGTAAAATCATTACTAAGTGGGTCAGACGTATCATATACGCTTGAGAAATATTGCGCAAATAATTGAGCAGATTCTTCATAACTACTGGCCGTAATATTATTAAATGACATATTTTCGGGAATGGAAGATTTATAAGATTTTAGCTGTTTAATGTATTTCCAAAATGGTTTTATATCAGATAGTATTTTATTTTCTAACTTAAGAATAAAATTTGAGCTACAACGCATTGACATAATTTTACATTCTTTACGTAGTTTGGAAAACTCAAGATAATCAGATTGTAAAGCACTTATTTTGAATTTTTTATGAGCCAATTTTTTTAATTTTACAAGTTTACGTAAATCCGCATTAAACCAAGAGGGACACTGATTGTTAAATATTTTACTTTTAGGAACAAACAATTCAATAAAATGATTTATAATTTCGTAAAATTTATTAACAGCAGAGTCAATATTCAAATCCTTAAATGAATGATTGAAATCAATACAAGACAAACAATTAGAAAAATTAGAAAAATCGGATTTAAGAAAATTATAAAAAGTTAATTGATTAGAACCATCGTTCACAAATGAGTGATCAAAATTACATATTAAGTCTAAAGGAGGATGGTGTTCATCAGCTAAGGGGACAAAAGAACACCCTTTATTGACCATTATTTTATCAATATCACTAAAAATAAGATCTAGAGTTCTACTATTTTTATTTTTTATAAAATTGAATTGCTTTAGGTTTAAATATTGAATAAACGAATTAACAACAACGATTGCAGTAGGATGGGTTACAAGAGAGTAATCCACGGTCCAATCAAAATTATTTAAATTATAATCTCCAAAAATAAGTATTTTATGGTCAGGGTTACTTGCGGTAATGTTCTCAACCAAATCGCAATGTTCATAATAAATGTCACTACTGATATTAGGAGGAATATAAACACAAATAACTAAAATTTTTATGGACCTAAAAATAATTTTTAAAAATATTTGTTCGATTCCAGTGATAATTGGTACTTCAATTTGATTACATTTTATACCAGATCGTATACCAATTAGTACTCCACCACCCCTAGATTCTTGTTCATTTTCTCTGTCCATACGAAAAATATGAAAATTATTGAGACCCAATTCTGCATCACTAACTCTATTATTCAGCCAAGTTTCAGTCAGGAGTAATAAATCACAATCAAAAACACTTGTACAATTACGAAAATAAAACAATTTGGTCAAAAGACCTCTAACATTCTGGTAATTAGCATGTAAACTTAAAAATTTTGAAAATTATTTACAATTTTATTAATATTAACGATACCCGGTATGCCTTTAGTAAATTTGATAGTAAGATTTTGTTCACCACTGGATTGGCGTGCGGCTAATTGATCCCGTAATTTCTTCATTTGTTCACGTTGAAATAGTGTTCTATCTGAACTTATACCAATATTTGAAGAATTAGGAGGGAGGCGAGATAAAATATGTTTCTTATTTTTCAATATATCGAAAGCGTCGCCAGCTGAAGAGAAAATTGCTTTAATTGGACGATGTTTATTGGGTTGATAAGATTTCCCGAGACGAATAACTTTAATCGGTGTTTTGTTGTCGGACGATATACCATTGATAATTTTAGATATTTCATTCTTATCGTGAAGTACTCTTTCTTCAATACTACTAGACGTACATTCCGGAATATTATAAAATAATACATTAGCAGCCCGAAAATTACGTTCGTTCATTTCGTTTATTATAAATTCGTCCGATCTCGATGAGCCCGAATTATTCTTAAGATTTTCAACCTCAACCAACAAGGAACTGATTAGTTTTTTCAAATCCGGTAACTCACTTAGTCCTTTATCGCACGAATCACAAAAATATTTTAATTTACGATTTTTTAAAGTAAGACATTTAATCTCAGAAGCTAATAACCCGGAACACTTGTGATGGACAAGTCTCGGGCAACTATCACATTTTAATTGAGTGTCAAGATCATTAAATTGAAGCTCGCAAACAACACAACTATTAGTATTCAAAACCATTATAATAAGAGAACCGAGCTAAAGCGATCAAACTGAATTAAAAATTGAACAATATTACGTAAGTAAACTGATAAAACAGGTAAACGCAACGGACGTGTTGTCTAATCGACGGTTAGATCCAAACTATGATTATGTATCATCAGTTCATAAAATTGGCTTTATATTATCTAAATTAACATTTTGATTTCTTGCCATAACATCCGAGTAAGATTTAATAGTTTTCGTATCCTTCGTTTTTTCCTATGACATATTTAAATTTATCTTTAACTGTTTTCCCATTTTGACCTGGAATACGTTGGCCAATAATAATAATTATTAATTTGTATATTTTATTATGGAGAGAATATAAAAATTGAAAAATTACATTATACAATTTGATTGAAAGACTGATTTGGTTTATCTGATTCTATGAAAAGTCAGTTATACCTAAATTATATAGCCAAAAACACGTTGGTTTGGTTGTTTGCAAAAACGAATCTAAATCATATTTCGACGCTCAATTGTCCGACACAGTAGAGTTGTAGAATCATACCTACAACTGATTTAATTGCTAATTTTTCATTCGAATTGCACGAATACAATATCTTATTGTAGTTTTTATACCTTGTACATTACTCGTACCAAGTTCATTTTTTAGTTGTTCGTATTACTAACTCAATATTTATATAATTGTTGGTTTAATATTCATGGGTACTGAAATGTTGCAAAACAAAAAATTCCTTACGTTTAAAAATTATATATTTTGATAAAATGTATCATTTTTCAAACAAATTTGCAAAATATGCATATAATTATGTAGGTAAGCAAAATTAAAAAAAGAAAACCGTAAAAAATAATTGTTTCATAAGCACATTTATTTGTAAAAATAACTTATTAATATTAATATTTTTGTTACATGTTAAAAACACAAACACAACTTATACCTGCAAAATTGTTCATTGATATACCTATCTAATATGAAATGTTACCAATATGGCTATAAATTCTCAAAGTTCAGGTAGAAAAATATGATAATTTTTAAGTTTTTATATATTTATTTACTTTCAATAAAATAGATGGCTATATATGTCGAATTTTAACTTATAAAAATGTTTCATTAGTTAAATTATACTGTATATAATAAGTAACAAATTTAAAATTATATTTAAAAGTTAATATTTAATCATATAATAGCATTTGTTTGTACTTCTGCAATATTAGGCTTATATTTCCAATGAAAATTAGTTATATAACAGTATTGTTTGCAATTGTGATGAAATTGTATTCAGCTTACAATTGCACACTTATTTTACTACGGCTAATTAGTATTTTTACTATCCATCCAACAATGATGCATAATGCACAATGTTTGGTGTATATTTATGACGATTATGATGATTATGTTAACCCTATATAATATATTCGTGATACATACATGTCTGCAAAATCAATTTATTTTAGATCAAATGCCTATATTTGCCATACATTAATATTTTTTTTAGAATATGTAGATACGTTAAGTCTTCAAAATGTACTTATTTGTGACTTGTGATTAGTGCAATAATTACATATTTAAATTAAGTATCTTCAATAAGCAATAATATGTCATCTATAGGCACATATTTTATACAGTTGAATATGATTATTGAATATATTCATTAACTCATGTTTGGGTAGGGATATTTTTTTTACGTCATGGACTCTTGCATATATAAATAGACTTCTGTAATGAGATTTTACACCTATGTCGACTCCTCCTTAATGCTTCTATAACGCCTACTATCATAAATTCATAACGTATATCCATAATATTATAACTTATTAAAGGTGCGTATCAATAATAGTGCACTGATAAACAGCATATTATCAAGTTATACGTTTCTCTATTTCAATTTGATTTTTGTATAATCTTAGAATTAATTGCTGTTTAGCCGCATTGATAGTAATTTTATTAAGTATTTATGTTTCAATAAAATATCATAAATATTATAATATTATGTATATATATTTTTTTTAATGTTTGTAGTTTAATTTTCAGTTTAAATTGTATTGATACCTATTTATTCAACGAGAAAAACTGGTACCTATGAATATTTAAAAATTAATAAAGTTTATTTATAATTATATAGGTGAGCTTATGAATGATTAACGACATAATTTTTACCAATTTAAAGTTAGGTATAATAGTAATTAAGACTCGGAAAGTTGAATTAACTTTTTAATTTTATTTTGGACGCCTGAAACTTTTTGCTCTTATAACTAAGTGAATGTTCAATACCAAATACGAAACTAAATAATTAATCTTTATTTTATAATGTTTGGCTTTTTTTACTTTGTAATCCATTTTTCGTGATTTTTGATAATTTTAAACTATTTTCTACTGATCGAAAAAAAAATCGTGAGTTTATAACACACTGTGAAAAGGTAATACCTAGTAGATCAATAGATAAATATGATGTGTCTTACACTATACTCATCTACTAGTATATTTAGTATTTACATTTACTAGTATTTACTTAGTATTTTAAGACATTTAGTTACACCAAATACAGTTTAAAACAAGGTGCCCAAATTACATTCCAAAAGAATTACAATTAATTTAAATTTTCATCAAAATACATTATTTTTTTTGTGTAAGTACTAAATTATATTTGTTAATTTAAAAAGCAAAATGTATTTTACGTAATTTTAGAAGGAATTTTTTGTGTTGTAATTATTAGGTTTTTTGGCCATAACTTTCTGAAGCTTGGCTCAGAAAATATATATTTATTCAACTTTATACTGTGAGCATCATACATTAATAAGTTGATATCTACTCCAAGCTTGTGATGGGACAAGAAATTCTAACTACAATAATTACCTAATTAATAAATTTTTAAATACTTCGGTAACTATTAATAATAATTATATTTATAATGAGACACAATGAAAAATATTATATATAATATGTTATCTTTTTTTTGTATCTCACATGGGTATAACAATAACTATGTTACACAAGGTTTAGGGATGACATGATACCGAATATCTGAATTATTCAAAAGTCCGAATTTGAATCAAATTCTTATTTGTTGATTATCTGGATTATCTGAATTTATGGATTTGGTTTTTTGATTTGACCTAGCCCAAGACAACACTAAGCTACCAAGTTATAATCCGTAAAATAATAAATAAATTAGTAGAAATTAAATGTACTATATTATAAAAATGGGTCGAAATTGAGTCGAATATCAAAATTAATTGGGTAATCCGTGAAATACAAGTATCACAAATCCGTATTTTATAAATTGACTGGATTTTTAAAATCCGATTATGTCCATCACTAACAACTTTATAATTTATAAAGCAACAGAAAAAACCGGGGAAGTAGCTCTGCTGTATATTACGTATAGAGTGTAGCAGTATAGGTACTTCGTCAATGGCTATATCGAACGACTAAGAACGTTACATCTTATTTTGACCAAACGATTGAGAACATTTAAAATAACAAGGAACTTACTAGTTACCACTGACCCAAAAAAACAATACATAATTGAGAACAAATTTACGTGCTACGTTGCCGTAATATACTTTATTTGGCAACCGAAGGATTTAGTAATGCATATTTACATAAAATGTGTAATAAAAATATTCTTAAAAAAGTCATAAGTTAATAAGTAATAATTATAATATCTTATAAAAAATATATGGGCACCTGCCACCAAATAAATAAAAAACGAGTTTGTAATTATAAGTATAACATACATTTGGAATCTGCAATATCCGTGGTTGAAATAATTATAAACTCTTAAAAATATGTATTAAAAATTAAAAAAAATGAGTAAATATTTAATGAGTTGCCTATATCTATAAAGTATATATCAGTTATAGCGGGATAGCGTAAGCCAACATGCTCGAAATTTTTAATAAATTACCTATACTTGCATTTTTATTTTCCACTTACCACAAACCACAAACCACATATTATATTTATTTTGAATGTTTAGTATTTTGTTTTTTTGTTTTATTGGAAGGTATTTCTTTTCTTACCCTGTTCTACCGTAGCTATTTAAAAAATCTTCTCTGATTGAAATTCAATTAAAATTTTAATTTTAAAAAGCTTAAATTATTTTCGATAATAATTATTAAATTTGGAAATTATTGTAACGACATTTTTATGAGCATTTGAAGTAAAATTTTGACGACATTGGGTATTTGGATATTATTCAATCGTTTAATATTGGTTTATATCCTCAGGGATATAAATATATATGTAATATAGATTTTTGGTAATATTGAATTGAGAGACAATTATGTTAGAGGTAGTCAGCACACTAAATATCTTAGATTTTTCTATCAGACTCATGCGTATATAACATAGCAATTTTGCGTTCAGCTGAACTAATCTTATGTTGTTAATATAAAAACGAATTGACCTATTGAACATTATATGTGTCTGCTGTACTTTGTATATATAGAGAGAATTTTTATACTTAAGTTTTTTACATAATCATAACTTTGCAATAATTGAAATATCGTGTATAAGCCAACATACAAAGTATACAGGGACCTAATATTATTAACATTAGCTGGCGGATGGGGTCTATAGTTGACCCCCACTTGGAATAAACCTAAGCGAGTAGATAGAAAATTAATTATAGGTTAGGTAACCTTTCACATTCTGTTTAGTCTACATAAGTTGTTGTTTTCATAATAAGTTGACAATAAAAATTATTATAAATTCAATTTTAATAATTATTTTTGTATGATAATATAAACAATTTTATTTATTATAAATACCTTAGGGGCAAAATTAGTTTTTTTTGCCCCTCAAAAATCCTCTACCAAATCGGACTCACGGTTACTCCCTTATCTAAAGTGCAATATTAATTCATGTTAAATTTCAAAACTATAAAAATATGTATATAAAATGGTTTAAATGGTAGATATTAGATAATTATATTTTTAGTGCCAAAAAAAATCGATTTCAGATTCTATCAATGTAAAAACAAATACTCGCTATTATTCCATGTAGAATTTATAAAAAATATCGGTTACATGGTGGATTATTGAATAACTCGTCTTTTAGTGTTATGATTGAACGCCAGTCAACATGCAATATCGTATAATTAATTAATTATTTTATAAATAGGTTTTCCAAATAATACAAGAGGTCGGTAAATTATCAGTAAATGATTATTATAAATGTATAAAATTAATTAACTTGGTACTATGTACCTACCTATTTTTAAGGTTACATAATTGATGATAATGATGCATTCATGTACTATATCTGCTAATGGCTTTGTATAACTTTGTAAAGATTGTTTCCAAGTCTAAAACACACGGGGTCACTAATTGTAACAACATGTTAAACTCAATTTCATTTGCAACTCAAATCATAGTTTTAAACATTAATGAATTAATAATAATTATGTCTTTTAACTACATTTGTTTCCAATTAATTACCTCATCTACCTATGTGTATATTTACTCTATACATATAAAACAAAGTACATAGCTTTATGACACTTTGAAAATTTGATGATATAAAATAAACAATAATTATTGTATGATATATAATATACTGCCCGTTGAGGTATAAATAAATAAATCTATATAAATTAGTTCCAATACAACCAGTAAGTACAATATAAATATTATTATTTTCCTTAGCTTATATTTTGGACTTGACGCAATTTAATAAATTTAATAATAATAAAAAAAAATCATTATTTTATAAATATTATAATACCTACACACCCTATCTAGTAATACAATTAAACATCAAAGGTCTCTAAATAATTCCTAATTCCCAATTAGTTACTTTAATAATTAAAAATTTATATTTAATTTTTCTTTTACCTCAAAATGTAATATAATAATCGTAGATACTGCGATGAATGTTATAATTTAAAATCTAATATTCTATTTTAAACCTTAAAATTGAAATCTGAGGTTAATACATAACTATTTTTATTTGACAATTTGAGCCCTACGACTAATGACCAAACAGATTAAAGAAAGACATAATTTATGAGAAAAATAATCTATTTGCTTTATGCCTATAGCTTTTTTAGATACCTACAATCAATTTATTTATTGCTCTAAAATTTGAAGTAATATGACAATACTAGTTTCAAATATGTACCTATTTATTTGTGTATAGAGAGTGATGTACACTTCGTCTAACAGATTTTTTTTTAAATATACTTTTATTTTGAATAATATTAGTGAACACTATAGGTACGTATAATTGCTTGCGCGTAATATCCATGTGCTCAAATGTAATATATTATAGGTAATTAAGCTAAACGGTACCTAATATAATATATACAAGTATAGATAGGTACCTATTGTTATATTTTATTTGAAATGTTTAATACATATCGATTATAAATACATAAAATATAAAATAATATTATGTATAATGATCATAATGGAAGTTATATAAGTGGCCTCTCATTTAATTTAAGAATTTTTTTTAATAAACAATACATTTTGTAATATGTGCATTGTGCACTTGATAATATTTTGAAGGAGATGTGAATATGTGATAGCCATTATTAACTTTTCTTTTTAGTTTTAGAATACCAATTTCTTTCTACAATTATGTCACATGTATTTCAATGTCAATTGATTTTAATCTAAATATTTTAGTCGTTGTTGGTTTTAAATTATATTATAAATGATAGATTTACTTGTTTAGCTTAAGTATCAAAATTTGCAATTACAAAATCTTAATCTTATCTCATCACTCGATGGCAATTTACTTATTAATTAATGATTTATATAATATATCTAGTACCTATCTGTGACGAGCGCACGGCGATGTTCTGAAATCTAGAATATCGTTCCGCTCAACTCGTACATATTACTATACGTGCTACAACCACTAGAAGAATATTCTAGACCGTTGTTGCTTCGCGAAAATTGTACGGTCTTTACACTTTAGAATTAATAAGCGTGATCACCACGTGATCCGGCCGGCAGTCAGTCACTTAGTTGTCATTCGCTAATGCCGAGTTGCATAAAAAAAGTTCATAAAATGGTTCACTAAAATTTAAATAACCAATCATGGGATTCTAAACCGTTTTTAAGGGACAATTAGCTCGCTATTGATCGTTAAATGTTTAGTTATTGACTTATTGTTTATATAACCCGGCATTAGTTTTGCAGTTGTTGTTCAGGGGTAAACTATTTAGTCGACTCGCACACATTGTTATTTACTTGTTATTATTATATAATAATATATTGTATTTTCTCAGTATATTTTTAATGTTGGTATTTCGGTGTATTAATTTTTACGCATACGTACATCCACTATAACAACACTAACAATATGTACCATATTATATTATATAACCTAATAAACGTATGCAAAATACATATTATACAATTAATGTGTTGTGATATATTAACCTATTAATCAAGTACCTACTTCTTATTAAAATTATTAGTCAAAAGAACCGCTAGAACATTATATTTTTATAGGTACCTACCTACTAAAATATTATAGGCGTTTTGAATATGCAATACACTGGCGTACGTGTTTAGTATGGTCTGTAATTATTATGTTATTAGATTTAAAATTATTATTATGTAATGGAATGAGTCATTTTTAATTGTTGTTCAAATATAAAGTTTATTGAAATATTAAATTTACTTCAATACTACCAATAGTGAAAAAAATTCAAATTTATACTAGGTATAAAATTCAGCTAATAAATATTTTTCGAGGAGATGATAATGTTTGTATTATAGAAAAAAAGAATGTTTCTGTACTAAATAATAATGTAAATGGTATAGTCTATACTTCTATAATGTACTAATAGTGCTTGTACGGTATACAGAAATAATATTTGAACGTTGTTGATAAACATGTATCAACAAAAACAAAATACCGCAACAGAGTTAATGCCGATTCTTAGGTTAGGTTAGGTATAATACAACTTTCATCAAAAAGGCCCAATAATTTGAATAATTATAATGATAAAAACCAATTTCACTTATCTCATTACATTGTTTTATTATTTTAAACTATTTTTATTTTTATTTTAAAATATTTTTTGAATTAAATACAGTATACACATTATTATTGTATGAAATTATTATAATTTATATTGCAAATAATTCTTACATAAAATTACATAAAATTACTCATTAAAACTTAGGGTTCTAATTGTCGAGCTGTAATAACTTATTGTGGAAAAATAAATAATTAAAGCTAAAATGCTAAAAAAGAGCAGAGGTTCCAAGATAAAGGTGGGCATAAAAAAGGGTTCCAAGGGTAAAAAGTTCAAGAAACGCTGGTATATACAAATAGTTATACAATTTCTATTTATAATATTCAATACATTAATGTACCCATACACAAGGGTCCACAAAAAAAGAAAATAGATTTTTGGATAATTTATTATCAAAATGTTTTATATTTCATTTACATGAGTCTTAAGTCTAAGGTATTAATTTATGATTTTTAACTCAAAATAAATACTAAAACTACAATATTGTTATATAAGTTCTAATAATATTACTATCCTTAATACTTAACAATTCACTACTTAGTAGTCAAAGTGAATATGCAGCTGCTCTTGCCCGAAATATTAGTTTTTATTTAAATATTTATTATATGCACTACGATAAACAAAATGATCTTATTACACATTATGATGAGTGATACAAATTTGTATTATGCAATCGTTATCAAAATAGGCTGATTTAACCCTGATCAATTGAGTTAATATAGTTTTATTGTATAATAGTTAAATAGTTTGTTTTAGACAGTGAATAAGGTGACAACATTTTTGTTTCAAAAATAATACTTTTATAGGTTTACAACTTTTAAATTAATTATTTTTCGAAGAAATCCATACGACTAAATGACACCCAATATCAAGATTAGAATTTCACATATTATACATATTTTAGATTCTGGGCGGAGCAATGAGTTGGTTTTAGAATGATAGGTTTTTTACTTGTAATTTAATTTGTTGTTACTTGTTATGTGTTGACTATTTTTATGGTTTAGAGCAGAAAATATTTAATCTTTTATGCGTGTGAAAAAGTGGTAGAAAATTGGATTTAGTTGGTACTTTGGATAGGATGTCAATCAAATATTGCAAAATAATAAAATTTTCTAGCGGAGGATATACTTATTATGTGTATGTACCTAATAAAATCTAGAAGTGACATTGAAAATTGTTTTTCTACTCGGGGGAGTCAGGACGACGTGGGTAGTCGGGAAAATATAACTGAACTGAATAGTGTATAGTGTATATTATTATCTACATTAGATAGGTCGCGGCGTTGCTGTAGAAAATGTATGGTGGTCGTCGGTGGGTAACAAGCCACGGGGAGCGCTAGTAACCGACCGATGTCTGCGAACTGCTAGTTTTCTGCTACTCGGTTGAATGGACTAGTGATAATTTAAATTTTTGCCCGGTCGAGAATGTAATCGTTTCACGAACCAGTTGGCCGTTGGCGTTTCTCGTCGCATGACGTATAGCTCGTGTTTCGTGTTGTAAATATCGTACTGATTTGTTAATACTGTACTCTGCGTCAACAAACTAATCTGTTTTTTATCGAGTTTTAATGATATAATAATAAAAGTGAATTTGTTTAAACACATATACTCGTATTAATTTAAGGAGGTGACGTTTTTTTTTAAGTTTACATCTCCATTGTAAAATAACAAATTTGGATTACAAAATATGTACTCACCCAAAAATGAGAGTGATGACTGTAAGTAAAATCGAAATATACAATTTTTTACCACACTATATTAATAACATTTTGTTTTTTTTTTTTAAATTCTTGTCCACTGTCAAAAATTTAAAAATACCAATAAGTATTAATGTGGTTCGAAGTGTTTGTTCTACTGTGTAAAATTTTGTGATTTACATTATTTAAGTAGTTTTCTGGAAGTAGTTTGGACAACATGACGTTCTAATTTATTAATTATCATCTTAATTATATTTGCTTGCTAAAATCGGACAATAAATACATAATAGCCCCACTAAAATTAAAATATAGTTGTATATTATTTCGATATTCGTTTAGACCAGTTTAACCAAAGATTGCTCGCATAGTATTCTAAAATAATCGGTGAATTAAAATATTTTTCCTTTGTTCCCTTATTAAGCCTTGATCCTACTATGGTTTTGAGTAAAGGCTTTAAAAAATCATTACTATCCCAATTTACGTTTCACCTCTTAGTAGATTTTTACGATATCATTATAAATAGTAAGCTATTAGCTTAATTTTAAGGAGTTCAATCGTTCATCTTTATAGTGTAAAGGTACAGCACCTTTTTTGTATAAAGTCATCTAATTTATAACCAAAAAAATGTACGGCTTACATGCGATACTAAAGATTCTCATGACTAATATATCAAGTGGTTTAGAAATATCAATAAAAACGACACCTGTTTTCAGATTACTTTGTTTTTATTATTGTTGTGTACTTTGGGGGTGGCGAAAATAAATATTATATTTACCATCGTCGATTACATTGGTATAGTATATAAATTATGTAATTGTATCATGTTGTCGTGTATTATACTCGACAACATATATAAGTGTTACGGGTGTGACGATAATACGCGGGCGCGAGAAAACAAAATAGGGTCTTTGATCACAAAATTATCATTGCGTAACGTCAGCGTTAATAATACGTTTACCAGGAGTTTGGGAAAATAAAATTAGTGTCACTAAATAATAACCGTGCAGGAAATAAATTTTCGAAAATCGTTTCAATAATACAGCGACCCGAAATCACGGTGCGCATCGAGGGTGTTGGTGTTGTCGTGGTAGTTGGTGAGGGTGGTCGTGATTTATGAAATATCGTATTATAAATGATGGCGATGATGTACCTGTTTCATATTATAAGCTGCAAGAGGTTTTTTGGTGTGCAAAGATTGCGTGCTAGATTGAAAAAATTTTTATTCGTTTTAAAATCGTCGACACCGCGTAATCATATTATGATATATTATATATTATACCGATATCAATCGCCGTGTGTGTGTGTTGGATTACGATTTTTCGCTGGAGTTTAATCGCATCGATTGCGTACATATATAATAATATGTTAATGAGGCGAGCAGGACGTGTTGCACCCGTGGTGCATGTGGCATATCACAGCTCTATAGTTACAGTATAAAATATAATTTAATATTATACTCGTGGCGGCAACGTGTGTGAGTAACACCACGATATGTTTCGTATGAGAAAAGTGTGTGGTGGAAATCGTTGGAGGCCCTCGTTCTGCGTGACATAATAATATTGTGTTTTCTTCCCGAGACGCTTATCATCATTTAGAGAAAAAAAATTCGAAAACATGAATTTGTGTCCACATGAAATTTTGGTTATATAGATACACGACCGTCGCGAGCACGCGACGGTGACGACGTAACTCTTCCGATATTTGAATTCGTAACCATTCAATCGGTTGGTGTGTGCGTGCGGGGGGGGGGGAGGAGTTGGTCTGGGTATAACCACTCATATTGTAGCCCGCCCGCCGGCGAAATTATAAAATACGATTGCCATAACAATATACACATTTATAGTATTGTTTCGTTGGGAAATAGCCTCGTCGTTATTTGTGGGCAAGCGCACTGTAGAAATAATAATAATAAAATATATGTACGAAAAATAATACGTAATACGTAAGGATATCATTCGGATAAAAACCTTGATCTTGATGGTTGTGAGTTCCTGTGGGATCACTGATCAGAACATTTACTATAATATATATTACTGCTCTATTATGTGAACCACTTATATATTAGGTACATACCAATACATGATATACTATAATATATTATATATACCTATTACCACATAATACCATATAATGGTAATTATTTTTCTCTCCTGAACCCCGCGCGTGGGATAAAACTAATTGTATTTGATTACGTACCTCGTGAAGCAATTTATCGAAACTTATTATGTAATTAAAATTATATTTTAGCAGATATAACTGTAGTTGTGGTATAGCTAAAGAACCGATACTAGCTATTATGTTATTATTTCATGTTTATGATATCAACTATTTTTTTTTAAATAGTTATAAATATATTATGTATGTATAAGAATATTATAGCTGTGAATGTTTATATTGTATTATAATAATATTATTTGTAAGATTTAACAGAAAACCACTGCATGAATAGTATAACTTTCCTAGCACACATTAGTCCAAATCGTTAAAAAATAATAGATCGTTCAACTGTTGTTAAACTTACCTAAAATCTGTAAACTAAAAAAAAAATATTATTTTATACTATAACAGCACTTTAATATCATTAATGAACAGGTATTAGAAGATCTAGTCAGTTGCATTTATCAAAAAGTTACTCATTTTTATTCAAAAATGTTAACCACAATTTCGCAATTTATTTTACGTTTGCAATTTATTCCTGGGACGAATAAAAGTTAAAACTGTTTAATATTATGTTTTTTTTACACAGACCAATTTATATTTATAAGCTGATGTAAGTGATGCACCAAAATGTTTTTAAAATACAATTTGAATGTCTTCGTGGTCTACATTAAGTCGATATAATATAATATTATATACTTATGCTTACCGTGTATTATTATGTTTGCAATTAAACATATTATTTATTTACTTTTCTTTAGATTTTAGTTACGAAGAATTTTTATTAATTATATTAATTTTATAAATTAAAAAAAAAAAATTATTAATAAAAATTCTAACTAAAATACAATTAACTTAAAAATAATTTTATTAAAACAATTAAAATGTCGTATGCATCACTATAATAATTATTAGTATCATTTTTTATTAGTTGTTCAGAGTAATACAAGGTTTAAAAATGTACAGTTACTACAGTTTATAGTAATAGTCATTTGTGTGATTTTTGAACGATTGCGGTCCATTACCTAGATATGTTCAATTTATCCATTAAATGTTACTTGAATAAATAATTCATGAAGAACTGTGAACTTTTTTCTATTTTAAGAATTGTTTTAATTATTTGTATTCATAAGTCAATTGACATTTTAAAGACTCTTCATCTAATCGTTGTTCGTCTCAATAAAACAATTATAATTAATGTGTTTCCTAAGTACACAAATAACATCTTCGAACAATGCTTGAAACGTTAATGCTTATAATGATAAGAATGATACTATAATTTACTGTCAATTATTTGTCCAGAGTTCATCAAACTGGTGCAAAATTGCATAAAGGGCTACGTTTAAAATGTTTATCAAAATAACATATTATTTCTTTACATGGTCATAATTTTGACAGATCATTATAATACAGGTTAGTGGTTAGTGCTTAAAGTAGTTGTTCAATTTGTATTTTAAACTAGAATCTCTTGTTTAAGTTTAAATACTTCAGTGTAATTTTTTTAGTTGATATGTACTTTATATATTCAAATGATTTTGTGAGTCTTAAATAGTTGACACTTAATATAAAGAAAACATTGATAACTGTTAAGATATTGTGGTAAAATGGTATGACGGACTAAAGTTCTTGTTATGTTTTTGAGCTTATTATACAAATATCTATGTACGTTTGTGGAACTTTGAGATTGACGTTAACTGACTATAATAATTCACACATGATTTGATGTTATACCTACACGGATACACTATTATTTTTATCACAAGTTGAAATGTTTAAAAAAGTATTCATTTAATATATTTAAGTTATTAAATATTATAAGACTATATTGTAAGCTGAAGAAAATATGATTTAATATTTTTTTAATATACTTACAAAAATATATATAGGGTAGGTATATTTGTCTATATATTGTTTCAAGGTAATAATAAAATAATTTTCTTCCTCAAACATACCAATAAGTATTATATTTTTTTTATGAATACTCATAATTTAAATAGTTCACAATATTTTTTCTGATAGTAAATAATAGCTCTTTAAACAAATTTAGATGAAAATTCTTTGGATTTGACTATTAAATAGCGCCTTTAATTGTTAAATGTACTTGGTGTATCGTGTTTTGTTATTGGGTATATCCTACCTAATAATAATTTAAAAAAATTACATTTGCTCTTAACGCTATTTACTAATCTTCATTATATTCGAAAAAATATAATCAAATGTATTTTACTGTTAACTATCTTTATCGAGTGATAAGGGAATTATTAAAATGCTTATAATTTCTTTATATTATCGTAGAATACCTATTATTAATTGTTGTTACCCAATTTTGTAAAAAAATTTCCGATTTCATAAAAAACAATCAAAAAGTAGAAATAATTTAATTCAAGACTGCAGTCTCGATGAAAAAAAATAGATTCTTTACGTTTTTAGATAAAATAATTTCATCATGTAAATTAAATGATAGGTTTAATTTTTTCGTTTAATTTGTGAAGTATGTATTAAGAAAACCATGTTTATGCTTTCTTACTCATTTCACGTAGTAGGCAGGTACTTATATCAAATATTGATAGTTAAAAATGTAAAAATATAAATCACAGTAGGTATGTAAACAAAAAGTTTACGCTTTCCTCTATTGGGTATTTTTAAGATAACAAAGTATCGCACCCTGGCTATCTAACAATGTTTCAAAAAAATTATACTAAAAAAAAAAAAATAAAAATATATTACATCAAATATCCATTACATCTTTGATAAGAATCAAATACCTAAGACAAGTTTTGATTTACCTATATATGTATTTACGAGTTAAAATGTTTAGAAAAATTATTAACCATAAACTCAAAAACCCAGTACATACATATTTTATATAAGTTGATTCATCAACTGTGCTCACCCTTTTTTCATTCAATTATGCAGTTATTCAGAATCTGATATTTAGATTTTTTTTAAATACTAAAAAGATTTAAAACTTTTACATTTTTGAGATTTGTTGTTATGTGGAGATATAAGCTTATGTTATTCAAACAAGAACGCTTATTTTTGTGCAAACTTTGACGTATCAGAATCAAAATTCGAAAGGATAGTTTTTGAGTTATTCAATTTATAAATTATATACACTATTGGAGTATATAAACTATATAAGTTATTTTTATTAATCCATCAACATTTATAATTCTTAAAAATGGTACAAGTATTATAAATATTAAATATTGGATACAATATTATTACATCTGTTTTAAACATTTAAATATCGAGAATTCCAAAGTCAATATTTAACTTAATTCGAACCTTATAAATATTTGGTGAACATTTCAATTCTACGGTTTTTATTATTATATTATAAAGTTAAAAAAAAATTAATTTAGTCAAAAACCGGGTCTGCGTTAAAATTAACCGTTTTTCTAAATTTTTTGTTTTTTGTTTCCGGGATATTTTAAAAAGGACTAAGAATTTTTTACTTTTAACCTAAAAAAAGTTACAACTAGGTTCAATTTTCTAGTAAAAACCTTCTTCAATGAAAAAAACCTAAACATCTTTACTGCTTCTTAGTTTTTGCCAGATAAACAAAAAAAAAACATTCATAATTATTCATTTATTAATAATTATATACATTCAAGCCCTGCCCAGAATCTCGAAGTATTTACTATTTTGAATTAGGTATTTGTTTTTAGTGGTATAGGTACATACTGTACCACCTTGAATTATATGATGCTAAAAATGTACTTTAAAATTTCCACTCTGTATTATTTATAAGAGTATAAGTATAGGAATAGGTATGTTATTCTTCAAACAGGTAAATATTAATAGTTGGTAATCGTCGAGGTTATGAATTTTCAATTTTAGTTTATTCATTGGTTCTCAAAATATTTTTTGATACTCTGCTGATATCTTTAAGTAGGTAACTGCTAAATACTAATGGAGAATTAAAAATTGCAAATAATTATAGAATATCTTGTTTACGTCACTGATAATTCTAATGGGTAAAGTGGGGCTATATATGGCTATCCACGAACCTATCGTACATTTAGTGAGTAAATGGTAAAAAAAAAAAAACTAGAGAATCGAGTATATACTACACGCCGTACAACCCAGTACCCCCCCCCCCCACACACACACACATAATACACCACTGGGTACACTGTAACTATACCTAAATGATTAATAAAAGTGAAAGTGATAATATTTTGTAAACATAATTTGGTAAGGTTAGATTAGATTCAACTACTCGCATAATACAATATACATAACAAATAGGTAAATGGAATGGGAATTTGGGTTTTACACGTTAGGTAAGTACCGAAATATTGAAAAAAATTAAATACCACTCGTGTCTGTGTGTTCTACTCGAGATAGGGCGTCAGAATTACCGCTATATATGATATGATAGTAAGTAGGTGTATCTAAGCACGGCAGTCCGCAAAATATGTTATAATATTATAATCGTAAATGTTCTTAAAAACTTGTGATCATCATCTCGAATAATGACTATTCTATGGAACGGATACTATACTGTAACTATTATAACTACTATGGATTGATAGAAAATTGGCTGCTGCAATGTATAGAATAATATTCGTAAGCATAATATACTAGTATAGATACCTACTAGTAGTCATTTTTAACTCTATAGAGGATTTTTACTCTAAAAAAAGTTTATTTACCAAGGGAGGATGTACTTACTTAATACGTTGATTTTTATGTACTATTAAATAGTCGGGATGGTACATAATAATATTATATTGTATTTTAATACTAGGTATTTCGTAACAGTCACAGTTATGTTGTGAATCCACACCGTGCGCAATTGCAAAAACAAAAAAAGAGGGATTGTAACTAGGTGGTATACGTTTGCAGTGTCTCAATAATAATAATAATAATACATAGCTGGCTACAGAAATGACCTAATAACATTCAATCGTGCCGTCATTACGCACTCAGACCCCATTTCATTTCAATCGTTTGCGTATAATATAATATTATTATAATTTACACAGAGTCGCAGGAATCATAACATATCACTTTTTAGATCTCGTTCTGGTGATTTATGATTCATAAACATTTTGTGTGTTCATTATACTCACTGTTTACATAACGAAATTAAAAGTGCGTAATACGAAATTACAAATTTGTACAACTTTGTAGTGGGTGTTCACTTTTCGTTGTGCAATTTCGTACATGCTGAACAAAAAAATTACGAATAATAGGTGTTGAATCTTGTAATACCTACACTGCCTGTTTTTATGTGTATGGGGTGGGTTATTTATTATATGAACTATCCCTATACCATCCCATTTTCAGTCGAACAATTTGTTTGTTGTTCGTAGGCAGTATATCGGTAAACTGTCTGTAAAATTTTAGTTCCGTCCGTAAATTTCACATAACTCGATACAATATATATTCAAATAATCAAATGTCAACATTATAATATTATTATTATTATTATTATGGTACCTATATATCACGTGGACTATAATTACTTGTAATGGGTATTAGGCGTTTAAAAATTGCAATGAAACAAAAATGTCAATAATTATCTCCTAAAAAATAAACATCCAGTGTTTGTCTATGGTAAATTAGTAAAATTTTATTCCGGCGATCGTATGTACTCAAAATAAGTAATAACATAATATGTTTTAATAAAAAAAAAAACGATCGTACTCTAACCCGACGATAACATGCACGAGCTTATGCGATTGTGTCGCGTGTGTGTACGTAGATTTTATGTCATTATGTTCTTGTAAACATTTCTGACTGGTTCTGCCCGTGTTACGTAACCTGTTAATATATAATAATAATGCGACTAAACGGAACGGCGTGTCTGTTGAAGTGTAGGGAGTGGGCGGCGGGCGCGCACACTCGCTTGCTCTCTGTTGCTACGACAAGAATTGCCGGTCAACCAGTAGGAACGAAAGAGGGAGCGCGGTGCACACGTGCTTTACTTATGAATTTACGGTTGGTCATGTATCGGTTGGACTGGTTTCGTGCAACAAAAATATAAATAATAACCTAGCATACATATTTTAATATATATGATATACATTAATTTACAAACTATGATCATCGGAGTCGTCATCAAATAATTTTGGAAATAAATAATAACGTACTCTAGAGGGTCAATATTCTATGATTTAAACGGAGGGAGAAAAAATTAACTGATCACATTCCCGTATACGATGATACGGATTCGGAGCAGATGCCATATTATTTAATACTTAACATTATGTAAAACACCCAGTCGAACGCAGTTGCCCGTGACGTTACGTTTTAGGGTTAGGTCAATACCTATTTAATAATAAATTAGCCATATGTCTTCTGATCCATAGCTCATAGATATTTTATAAAGTAGGTTATATAATAGATCGAAAATAATTTTTTTTTTCAGTCATGTAGACATACTACAATGTATACACGAACTTACTTGAACAATTTTAGCTATAATAGTTCTAACATAAAATGCACTTGATCGACAATATTGTGTTATCATTTTTGAATTTAATCATAACAGCTATTTAAAATGAGATGTTATTCAATACGACTAATGGTGTTTGCGTGTTGTGCCCTGTTCACAGGTTAATGTCGTTCTTCATTCAAGAGGTAGAAGTTAGCATAAATGATTTTATGGCCAAAGTGGTAGCAAACGACAAGTTCTCCGGTCTATACATCAGTACGTATGGCGGCGGTGAACCTGTTGCTCTCCATCAGGAGCAACAGCAACAGCAACATCAACAGCAACAGCAACTGCAACTGCAGCAGCAGCAACAGCAGCAGCAGCAGCAACAGGAGGGACTGCAGCAGATCCGAAATGGCAGCATCGATGTCGGTTACGACAATTTGGAAGCGTGCATCGCGTACGCCGATTCGGTGGCCAAGTGCGGCCGCGTGTGCGAATCCCTGGATCTGTACGCCCGGTGTTTCCGGGTGGGCCCTCTGCCCGCCGACTGCCTGTGGCACGTGACCTCGGCCTTCCTCGATCTGATCCGACAGCAGTTCGACGACTCCCAGGCAAGCGAAAAGTTTTCGTCACCGCCACCACAGTCACTACAACAACAACAACAACAACAATTTCTACAGCATGCGCACGACGACCACCAGGAACGCCAAAGCTACATCCACCACCACAACACTCGCCACGACCATCAGCAGCAACAGCCCTGTCCGTTCGTCTGCTGCGTCTGCAACCTGGTGCTCCGAGAACCGGTCACGTTGCTGTGCGGTCACACGTGCTGCCGGAGGTGCGGGGATGGCACCGCCTGCAAACCGTTAGTGTGCCACAAGTGCGGCATGCGCACGCCATTCCAGCCGCACGTAGACGTACTGGTCAAGTCGTTGGTCGAGAAACTGTGGCCAGTGCAGTTACGGGCCTCCGAGCTGCTGGACGAGGGCAAGGCCTTGTACAGACAGGGCAAGATCCACTCGGCTCTCATGAAGTTCAACCAGTCATATTACACTGGTATGAAAACAGATTTTTACTTATTTATTGTTATATGTATATGATAATCAATCTACAAGCATTTTGAAAAGTCAGTTACCATATATTATAGTTCACGATGAATACAGTGTGAATATTATAGTGCTGTAGTATATAACCTACATGGTATTATAATGGTAAAGGGGAGATCGTTAGTCGAAAAGGTTGTTGTAACAGAAAAGGGAGGTTTCTTATTTTTTTTTCTGTACCCACTATCAATAATATCTATATTATGTTAATCTGTACCCTGCAATGATAAGGAATTTTAGTGTGATTTATTTATTTATCTGTATGGAAAAGATACCATTGATTTATGTACTTATACTTATATAGAATTATAACGTACCAGTTAAGGTAAAATGTTAGCAGTTACTTTAATACATCGTATATTCGTATGAGTGAACAATAAAATTAACAATTTACTATATGCCTGTATATTACGATATATATTACGCTATCATAAAGTATAAACTAAGAAAAATAAATTATAACCGTTAAGGTTATATAACATAATATTTAAAAAGGGGGAAAGTAGGTAACTACTCTGTTGTACTGTATGAGTCTTACCACGCCAATGAGTAGGTCACTGTAGTAATGGATGCATTAAATTTGAATTCAATGATAAAGTATTGAAAACGAAAAACGATTCTGAATAAGGACGATCTGTCACCCTATTATCATATAAATATATTGCTATTAATTGGAATATTGTAGTGATTTATTTTACTATTCATAGAAATACATGGCATAAGCTATAAATTGGCGATAGCATTAAATTAATCTAAATGTTTTGAAAATGCCACAGTGCTTATAACATAATATAATAATATATATAAAAGTTTTAAACACCAACGTAAAATACTTTTAAATTACAATCAATTAGCTAAAATATTTGTTTTTCGTTTGAATATCGAATTCCGTCCAAATTTGAACTTCAAGTATCTAAAAACAATTCAAATTTGTACATTTTATTTTAGATTTTTTTAGTTACAGTATGAACTACGTACTTACTATACTTCGTATACAATTTTCAAGCTTTTTTACGGAGCCAAGAAAAATTGATCGATTTATCGGAAAAAAAACTAAAAAAATTGACAAATGTCTATATAGCTCAAAAAGCCTTAGGATCCTTAAACCTCCCATTAATACGCATCTGTTATGTACATAAAAACCATAAAGGAACGTATATCATTGTAAAATCAATACATTAGCTCTGAATCTAAAATAATAATAACAACGTATTTCATATTATTTTCATTAGGTAGGTTGAAAAAAACAAACATTTTTTTCAATTACAGAATTACTAACAGATATATACTGATATACGAACTATCACAGGAGGCATTATGGTATAATTAGTAGTCGTTTTAGGTATTAAAAATGTATCCTTATAGTACTTTACTACTCATCTACTTAAAATATTTAATTAAAAAAGAAAAATAAAAGTTTTTCTATTAGAGGTAGACAATCTACTTTATTATTTAAAAGTCTGAATAACAACATTAAATTAAAATTAGATTTTAATTATATCTGCAATTTTATAAAGTAGACATTATTTAAAAATGTTAAAATACCATTAAAATTTAAACGAGCGGGAAATTATTCTCTAAAATTCAAGGATATAATACTTTAAAATGCATTTTTGATGGATTCAATACTGTGATTTAGAGTCATTATAACACCGAATGAGAACTGCTTATTATAGTTGGTAACAACTTATGGAGATGTTTATGGCTTTCATTGCTGATACATTATTATACACATCTTAAAGAAGAAGCATATCAATATTACAAATAGAGTAGTATGATAATTGATCCGATGAAAAGCGAATATCCTTGTAAGCTTAATACCTATAAAAATACATTTTAGATTGTGCTTTAAGAATATCAAAAACATTTTTTGAATCGCTGAAAGTAATTTTTAACATTCGAGTTCTAGTTGATTTATCAAGGTGATAACACCTATAATGAATTTACATTTAAACCCATTTTATTAAAAACTAAATTTAGTCGAACGTTATGAAATTAAATGTTTGAGTAGTATTAGCATCAACTGAAAATGATATTAAGGGCTTTATAAATTATTTATAACTTATATCAGTTATTTTGTTGACGAGAACTAGCTTATTTTTTTGATTTGTGTATTTTATTTTCCAATTCCGCAAATTTGCTAGTTAGATTAGTATATTATTAGTATATTATAAGCAATCATAAATTCATCAAGATTTTATGAAATTTCATTAAATCGTTAAGTATGTAAATTGTTTAGATTCACCTTGTTCATTCGAACAACAAATAACATAATTTATACATTTTGACTAGCTTTTCATTTAGTTTAGTGATTTATTAGTAAGGGCTTGTTTTTCTTCCATAATATTGTTAAGTTGTAATCTGCTTAAAATAGTGTAGGTATTGATTATTGAATTAAACAGCGATATTAGAATTACCTATTTAAAATACGAGAATGCACAACAAAATGTAACTAAAACACGGTAAATCAGCAACCAATATGCGCCCAACTATCCAATATCCAATTCAACGATACAATTTATACATATTAAAATTTTTTGTATATTATAAATATGTGTATGGGTTTGTCCTAAATGAAGGTCTCACATATCTATAAATATAATATATATTATAGTTATATAATTTTATGAGCCAAAATAAAATTGTTTGTGAAAAAAAATGTAAATACTCTGTAGTGTTGTTACATACGTAAAATATTATTATCTAATTCAAGCTACAGTAGATAATAATTAATAATCAGTGGTGGTTATAATCTACAAATTGGTTAAATTATTTTTTTGTCCATTTTAACTTAAAACAACGCTTAAATTCTTATTTTACAAAATGTTTGATATAAAATAAAGATGTAAATTGTTGCTTTTTAGTCATCTGTATAGACTCCTTGATTCCTATAATTATTTATTTATTTTATCTACCTATTCTATTATATATCCACACTGAAAATTACCCTAATTATTTTTATGAATATTTTTTAATGAAATATTGCGGAAAACGTTAATAGTGTAATAAAACAGAACTATGCACAAGGGAGAATAATTTAAAGCTTAAAAACATTGTGTAATCAAATTTACATTATTTAAATTATTATTACCGATGCCGACATAACACATTGTATGAGATATGGAGAACATAAGTCGTAACATTTAGGTATATTATTGTACATACGTAGTTATGGACGGTAGACTGGTAGAGATATATAAATAAATATACCTAACAATGTACCTAATAATATAGGTCCTAACTGTTATCTTTGAAATAGAATCTTATCAAATAGATTCACTAAATTGTTACAAATTAGCAATTTTTTAAGAAATGAGACGTAAAAACATTTACATTTGAAACAACTTAAGCTTTACAATATTAGGACTTTATTTTGTACTTCGTGGATCGTGGTAGACTTTGTCTACTACAACAAAACATGTTACTGATTAAATATAATACATTGTATTACTTATCCTTTATATTATTTTAACTTATGTATATATTTGTGTTGGGTAAATACTTAACTACTTGTTCCGTACTTGCAAACATCGTTTTTTGGAGGAATAGCCTTGAAACACCTGAGCTAAATTGTCGAGGCAAACTGCAAATCCAATGTACTTAATACAATTTTGTTAAAATTCACATTACCCTCGGATTTTCGCAGCGTTGCAAAAATATAATTTCCTATTATATAGGTAATCATATACGCGTATATATATTATAAATATAGGTTCAATAGAGTATGGCTGAAGCTTAAAAATAAATCAAGTAATTATAATGTTATATCGATAATATTTATTTACTAAAATGTGTTTATATTATCCATTGGGTACCACTCTTACTAATTTGTTCTATTGAATTGTTTTTGAAATAAAAACAAAATGTAACTTATTAGGTACCTATATATCCTATAATTAAATACTGCAAGTATCCAATATCCATATGAATTTCTGCTCCTCTATCAATTTCCTATTTTAGATGATGATGTTTGGGCGAATGCAAAAAATAAAAAAAATTCCATGTTCTGAATGAAATTTTCCAAAAATTAAGACTAATTTATTATAATTAAGCTTATAATTATAATAGGCATTTGACATTTTTTATTATTTTTTTAATGTGTTGATAAACATCTTTGGTCTCTGTCAAAAACTTTAAAATGTAGTACAAGGTTCTACCTAAGTTATTCTTAAAGCAATTTAAAAATATTTAAAAAAAATACACAATATAATTATTATATTATTATATTACGCACATTTTTTTTAAAGTTCAAATTTCGGCAAAATTCGTAAAAATACCGAAATTTTTTATCCCGTATTCTGAATCTACAATTATAATAATACAATGTTGGATCCCGATGACCCATTTACGTAACACTCTATTAATAGGATGTAAACATGTCATAATACATATTATTTTGTGTGTCAGCTGTATATACATCGTATATAAAATATATACATAACGGTGTACATATGAATATAACATACACGAGTGCACTGGCGCGTAGCATCTATTTGTAGTACCTATCTATGTGCAAGAGAGTTCCAAAAAAGCCAATAGGCTCGTCTGCGCGAATAAAAATAAGCCACGTAATCGGATCGGACATTGGCAAAGGCGGCACAATATAATAATATACGGCGTAACGATTTCGGGTGAAATCTATATAGTATTACTCATACTATACCTATTGTAAATCTATTCTGCTTACCATTTTACACCTACTCAAAGGTTAAGGTTTACTTGGCCAATGTTTATCCATTACTGCCACTACTTTGCATTATGATATTATTTATTATGTATGCATATTAGTATATTACATGTAGGTACCTGCGGTTATCGTATATAAAATGTAATAGTTATACTATAACTATATAGTTGGTAGTTACATTACATGTATTATATGCGTTCTAAATATACATACACATATTATATAAAATACAATTTCGTGATGTAGCTCAGTAGTGGCCATATAGATTTAAAACCTATAAAAAGATATCAGTTGGTGGGCAGACCTTTTACGGGAGACGAAAGATGCGCATTAAATTTTGTATATTCAAATATTATATTGTTTACTCTATTGCCACGAGTATGTACGACTAACGTCTAATGTATTATTAGAAACGAGCTGTACAAATAACGATATTTGAAAAAAAGTCTTAAAATATTCTAGACACCTTGTACTATAAACAAGTATTAACATGTACTATATAATATACTTAATACTATTATACTTAAACGTTAGAATTAATTCTTTTGGTAGTGTAATACCTAATAGTGGTTTTTTGTTGTTGTTGTTTTATTACTTTACCTAATCTTTGATGTACGTATGAATTGATATTCAGTCTTACAAAATAATGTAGGTAATATAATTCGTAGATGGGGTTTTTGTAGATATTTTAATTTGTTTCAATAAATCATACATATTACATATACCTACCCGGATACTGTAAAACTACTGAGTAACTAGTTATGACTATAAGGAAGGGGTGTTATTGGGGTAGAGGGTATGGTGTACTTATGCACCCCTATTTTTGTCTGTGTCTTATTGGCCTAACATTTACAAACGCTCCAACGGCTGATGCATAAATGTTAAAATATATTATAAAAACCATAGTATATTAATATATGATATTGAGGTATAGTGTACATTTATTATTTAAAAATGTACCTACATTTGGTATGCATGACAAAAGCTAATCCAACTTTATAACTCATCAACCCCATATATATGCCATGCATGCATAAACTATATGTATTTACTAAGTTGAAAAGAATGGCCTGATGATAAAAGAAAATTTGCTTACCTAAATTTTGACAACCTTAAAAAGAACCTCAAATGGAGCTACTGGGCAAGGGTGCAGTGGTAAAAATTCAGGGGGGGGGGCATGAGAAAAATCTATTTTGTGATAATAGATAAGTGGTTGGGCTGGAATTTCAATGTATTGGTACTTTGCATTTTTTTCATTAGTGGTATTATTACTAGAAATATGATACTGGTTTTGGTGTGAATCTGTTTCTGTTTATGTTGAATGGAAAAACTATTTTGCATTTTTAGAATTTTCGATTAATAAGGGCATTTTTGACTTAGGATATTCATGACATTTTATACGTAAACAGATTCTAATGAAATTGTATATAATATACATTATATTCTACTATGAATAATGCACAAAATGTATCTATAATCTTGTATTTTAAATTTCGTATAACTAATAACATTGAAAATTCCCACCCCTACTGATAAGAGTATACAATTCTGTTAATATAAGTTGACGAAATATATTATCACTGACTGTTATCAACTTTCAGGAAAATATTGTGGTAAACCGATTTTTATCCATTATAAAGAAAAAATATTTGACCTTATTGATTAAAAAATCAAATTATGCCCCCCCCCCCCCAAAAAAAATAGTTATATACAGTGCAAATAAATTTTTTTAGCTTTTTTTTTTTTATTAAAAGAATAATTACAATCTATACAAACATTTTATACAATAAGTAATTTTAGCTTAGAATTAAAAATCATATGGTAGAGTTGTTTGAGCCGTATATTCTCTAATATGTGCAATATTGCGATATATATATGTGTTTGCGGTAAATACTATAATTCATAATTAGATAGGTTTACCTATTCATAAAATATATCGTATTATGTTGGTATTATATTGCGTAATATTATAAATATTTGTAATTTATATTGAATAACGTGGTTTTCTGTATGTTGGTTAAGAATTAATGTAATTTTTAGAGGAGTCTTGAATAGTTACGCTGTAATCTAGGCCTGATTTTTTGAAAGTCGTATAAAGTGATGCGATTTTAATATATAAATGATATGTTGTGATGATGACACATGTAAGACGGAAAGATTGGTACCTACATAGTATATAAAAGCAGCTGTTAGAAGTGGGTGCCTTCTATACATACCAGCCCATACCCCATAATATGAAGTATTATGTCATGTATTAAGGTGATATATATATATATTAAATTGTATCTCTCAAATGTGTATAATATGTGTATTGTGTACATGCGTATTGCGTGTATATATATATGTACGATTATATTATATTGCATTACAATTTACAAGTGTTATTAGTTATTACCAACATCTTGATATTATTTTTATTTATAAAACATAGTGTACCCTTTTGCCCGAAAATATATTTTCAATAGGTAGATATCGTATGATTTCATATTCTAAATGGTTTCGCACCGATTGCAATTGCATATATCATATAATTATATGAAATAAATAATAAATAATATAATATTGTGGTGTATTATGCACGGTGCTGTCGGTGAAACAATAACATCTAATTACACGCCTTAAACGGAACACACGAATCGCGTGGAGACCTCCGGAGCAAATTAAACGGTGTTATATAACAATAATATTATACATATACAGAGTGCAGAGAGTTGCGCGGGTAACAACGACTCGCGTGCGCGTGCCCATGTGCGTGACGGCATGTTGTTGTAATAATAGGTGTACGGTACACCTACAACTACCTACCTCATAATGTGTAAGCACTAAGCCGCTGTCGTGTATATTCTTTATTTGGATTTTATGCTCTCGACAGCATCTGCACCGGCTGGACCCTTAACCCATTACTTACTTATTATACATAATATATATATATTATATTATACACAGGCAAACAATTAATGAAAAATAGTAATAAAATAGTCATGCAATGTGTGTATTACTGTATTAGTACTTACTAGAGATAAATGTGTAAATAATAAATAAATATACTTTAATATATATACCTAATACCTATATAGTATTTAAATGTGCCTACATATATATAATACTTTGACGTCGACGTGTCCTTGCGCAGTCCACCAACCGTACTTATACAATAATATCTACCCGAGACGACACTATTGTTTGCGTGTCTGAAAAATTCGGTTGGGTACCTATGTCACTGCTGCACCGGAAAAATACAATCACATTGGTCGATGGATGAAAAAATTATTGTTGACCCCGAGACAATAATCATTCGCATTGCCGAACAAACAATGTATCTAAATCGACATTATTTATAATATAAAGAAATATTTTATAATATTATGTAAGCATGAGTGCATGGCCGTCGTATAGGCTATGTTAGGAATTCGCCCCTTCAATGTCCGAGATCCCTCTGAAGATCCCTCTTTTCATTTAAATCTCAATACAGTTTCAACTCGATGTTCAAACACTGTGTACGATCTAAAACAATTATTGTTTTAATAATTTAGGTAATCTCACATAGGTAGTATAGTAGATATTTTGATAATAAATTTCCTTTTTCTCATATCTTTCCCATTTAAAATTGATTAAAATGTGTGATTTATGCTGTATTCTCAACAAAACTGTGGACCACAACCGGATTACTCTCAACAATTTTACTTATACGTAGGTACATATTATAATATAGTATGTAATATATATTTTTTTATTATTATATTATTAAATATATATCAATTTAGCGGCTAACGATATATCTGCTGGCTGATATAGAAAAAGGCGGGATGAAGCGGAAGAAAAAATCGTAGTACTTACCCGTAGTTTTATTCGGGTCAACGTTGGCCGAAAGCGTGAATTTTTCGTATTTTATTTTATGTATGCGTACCTTGACATCCAGGTCATCGCCGCCGCATGGCTTTCACTCAATTTGATAACCGATCAGCTGTTGTCGTTACACTCGTGTGCAGCATAATTATACATTTTGTTATGTGTATTAATTCATATAAATAAATAATAATAACGATGCTTCATTTTCCCAACACGTATGATATGTATTACTGGATAAGACTATAGATATTACTGGATTTATCTACCTTGTACATCCTACACTACTGCACTATATACGTGCATATACCGGTTTTTCCACCCCCATAATATACCCCAATATATTCCAACATAGAAATAAACATAGTACTGATCTATTTCGACACGGTCACAGCCCAGCCATGTTCACATTGTATACATAAAGTCGATTTTTTTAAGAAAATAGAGGGTTTTATCAAAAAACCACTTTACTGCGTGTTTTTATTTTTCATTCAAACCCTGCAGGGTTTTTCACACGCACATAGTACATTACACGCACCTGTCCCACACTCTGTTTGTCATGTCCTTCAGTATAGGTTATTTGCTGTAGGTAGGTAATTAATATTTTTGAAATGTGTTTTCGGAAAATTACCATCGTATTGTTTGTTTATCTATTATTGTTATTAGGGAGTATATATTTACCAAATTTTTAGCGTGAACAGAGGAGAATTTTAACTGTATCGTAAAGTTTTTATTTTCTTTATAAAACCAATATCAAAAGTTATTTAAGTTTGAAAAACCTAAAAAATATCAGATTTATAAAACTATTTTAACTTTTTTTCTTATTAATGATATCAAACAAATTAAAACACCACGGCACGGAAAATATTATACATTATATCGTGTAAGCTTTTGGTGAAACTATTATGACTACAGACTGAGTTATCCTATTCTGCGCAAAACAGATTTTGCTATGTTGTACATTTGTAAGACAGCACAACACATGCGGGTGAAGCATCCTCTACACTCTGTATTTGACGTAAATAATTGTATATGTTATTTTAAAATGTATCTTAAAATCTTAACTAATTTGTTGGATTAGGTAGGTAAGTAAAAATATCTAATAATAAACATAATAAATATTATATTATTATGTATTTAAGCGCTCTTTTTTTATCCCCTCTGCTAATCGTTATCAGCGTACGTTCCAAGATAATAATTAAAATTAATTTTAAAATTAAATTGTATAATATCGTACTAAATATTAACGAGCCGAACAAGGATAGATTTTGGCCTCTTGGATTATTAAATAAATATGTTAAGTCCTATACCAGTCGATGACCATTGACCACTATGTATGCATAAGAAGAATTTATAGCAAAAAAAACAAGGAAAATAAAACTAAAATTCGTAACTAATAATATGCACGTTGTTTTCGTTCACAAAAGTGTCGATCTGAAAACAATGATGAAAACCACGTGTGCATAATTATAATTATATTTGAAATACAAAATGCGTTATACAAAATACATAATATCTAAAAAAAAAAATAATAAAAATGATGTATACCTACCTAGTTAATAATAACGATACAGTCGAGTGTCGATAACTCAAATCTCAAGGGGAATAAAAATAAATTCGACCTAAATGTTCCTATATTTTTTGAGTTATATATTTGAAACACAGCTTAAATAAACTTGAAGGGGCAAGAAAAATATTCGAATTATCTAGATTCAAGGTACTGGGTTCGAAGTATCGAGACTTAGCTGTATAAAATACAATTTTTTATTGAATTGTGCTTTTAATTGTTAATATGGTGCTTCAGTTTCACCTGTACACAATTTTCAAAATATTTGTGATATAAATTGATTCTGTAGAATGGCTATCGCGATTTTTTGAGAAAAACGAAGACAAATATTTTATTTTAAGTTTATGTTAAGTAAGCCTGCAGAAAATTATGTAGGAAATTCTGATTATAATAACATTCTGGCTCTCCAATACACACTTAGTTACAGTTTTCTGAAACCATTTTTTTGATAGTAAAATTCGAAAATATTGGTTTGAAAACATTGCATTTATTAACGTGGATGAGTACCACGGCTAGGAGGCACGCTGTATGTATAAATTAAAGTGACGTTATCGACGGCGTGGCTGATTTTTCACGGCCGGTCGGACTCAAGGGCAAGTTTAGCGAGTATAAAATTGTATACTCACATATAAATCTAGTATCTACCTACTTACCAACCTACAGATATATAGAATTTTTTTGTGTTGCGATCCTTCAACAGCTGTGGCAACAGGTTCGTCGTCTTCTTCACATTTCGGTAATATATAGATGATATAAGTACATTGTTTAATGTACATAGCTTACAAGTTATAACGTTGCAATAATTTAATAATTGTAACATATTTGTGAACTCTCTCATAATAACAAAACGATAATTTACGTGGCGTAAACAAAGCCACTCCTAAAAGAAATCCTCTCATTTAGTTATTTTGAACGATGTATTCCATTGAAAGTTTTTTATTTTTGGCCATCTATATAACCTATTTTATGGCTTATCATCGATGTTCATATAATTGCACTAAATTATAATAGTTTTCCACCTGCTGCAGTAGCCAGTGCGTGTTTTTCAGTGCCTATACACTTATACTTAATTTGTTTTAGAAAATGTATGGCACGTCGTGTCGAAATTATAAAACGTGCGATAATCGATCGACGATCATTATTTTGTAGAATTCGTTATGACGTACCTATACCTACATATAATATTATAGACTGTGTACAAATGTACAATGTTATGTACGGTATATTAAAATATTATCGACGTGACAACGTGTGATAATATTTATTATAATATATACATCGTTAAATAATTAATCCAAAATTTCAGTGCATGAACGTAGGTTAGGTATAGTTATAAACATATAATAGGTGTTATATATCTAGTGTGCCTAACGCAAAAACAAATTATTATTAAAATATTATTCGTGCGTATCTTCTTATTGGCTTGGTTATATTATAATTTACATTAGGTGTAATGTGTCAAATATCCATTATTATTATTATTATTATTATATTGTTAGCAGGTGGTAACCGCTGTAAACGATATTATTATGGTGTACAATGGGGAAAAAATAAAATAAAAAGTTTATATTATAAATATATATTAAATTGTTATTATATTGACTAATTCGATATATATTATATATCCGCTGCGGCTGAGGGGTACCGCGTGATGCTATAATTTTGTTAGGTATTTGATTTTTTTTACATAAGATGGTATACTACTTACGGAGTGACCGGGAGAGGGTTATGTAAGTTTAAGTAACACTAAAACTAAAAAAAAATACAACATAACAAGGAGGTTTTGTTGGATAACACGGGTTGGCGCAATCCACTAGAGGGCGTCGATACAGGCAGGCAGACAGGCACCGTCGTCGTTTGTATACGCGCAGCAATTGCGTCATTGACAAACTTGGTACCAATATATAATATTATTCTTATTATGTAAAACCTTAGGTAAACCTCTGGCGGTCGGGACATTTTTACCGCATTATGTATTGTACGTACGATGACGGTAACAATAATAATAATAATAATAATAATAATAATAATCATAATAGTAATAGTAGTAGTAATAGTAATAATAATAATATATTATACCTACAAGCGCTGTTATATTATACACGCATGGAGACCGGAGACTATAATATAATAATAAATAATAATAGTAATAATAATATCATTACTGTCTTCGTCGAACAGTTCTTCGGAGGCCAGGGATTTTTACGGTTGTGTGTCGGCCGAGAGTTGTCTTGATAATAATTTGTTCAATAGAAATATTAACAATATTAAATAATTAATATTGTCATCTATCACAAGAAGAACATAATGCATACATAATAGAGCTCTTATAACTTAAAATAATATAAATGCCAATAATATCGCATATTTCCTCCTGCACAATTATGTTATATTATATTTATTTGCTTGTATAGAGATGAGCGCTTGCTTAGTATGCTTATGTCGAATTAATATAGTTAAATTAATAGTGATGTTATATTATTATATATTTTACTCTATGACCCATGTTATATATATCTACTCATTCGCAAGTATTATGTTGATTAGTCGACTGAAACTAACAATCAGTTAAACGGTTTTTTTTTTACTTTGTGCATATTATGGTATAAGCCCGTGTTATATAACAATTAATTTATGTTTATACAGTTTTCACGCAACAAGTAATTACTTCCATTAATTAAAATTGGATTGATACGACGTGAATACTTACTTACTATTTAATATTTTAATATATACGTATTAACCTTAACACGTAGTTAATGTCATAATATTATTTGAGGACAATATTATTCTATTGCCACATAATATAACAATTATTATTAAGTACGAACAATGTATTTTGACAAAAGTTAGTTTTATTATTAGTTATGAGCTGTGACGTTTAAAATATGAACACAAAACTGTACTGGGATTTTAACTCATAAAACATATTATCATCGAAAAATTATTATGTAACTATTATGTGGTAAGTGATAACGTTTCAATGGTCTATAATATACTGAAACCGTTATAAGAATTTACATATATTTTTGAAAATTATTCATCCTGTTTGATACGATTTTATTGTAAATTCGTTAACCAAATAACAATCTAATATCACGTGTGGTCTTAACATGATTTGAAATCATTATCATGATATTATTGCAGTGTTCGGAAATCTTTTTAGTACAACTTGGGTAGTACTATAATTTATGTACTGTATAGCAGGGCTGGCAAATCCGTGGCACTCGAAAAATTAAAATTCTTATTATATTAGGTAAAAGGTATATTTTATTTTTAATAATCAATTATAAGACCACGATTTTTTTTTCATTAATTATTTATATATATATATTTCATAATTTAATGTCACGCAAGTAAAGAAAACATATTTGTTGGCATGCAACGTCAGCGAAATTTGCCATTCATGGCCTATAGGTACCTATTGGCAAAATGAAGACTGTATGGTCCCCTCTCTCTGCTTCTTTAGTTCTGCACTAGTCCACCTAAGTAATTATTTTTTTGCTATTTCAACTAGTAAAAGGTAGTAAGTTATCAATTATTGTTCTACTAGATGATGCCGCTAGAGAGCTGTATACATGTATATGTATGGTATGGTTTGAATGACGATTAAATTATATACCTAGGTTAGTATACTTCTATTGGCAAAAGTTTAATATTTTGGAATTTGAATACATATCTATAATTAAGTGATGTATAAATGTCTACTACATAAGGAGTTTTTATTATAAATTATATATTTTAACATACCTAATAGTTTACTTTATTTTCATTCGAAAGTGCATTATTTGTCTATAGTTATTATTAGTTTCCAGTTATGAGTGTAGACGTTCTGCATTTTTTTACTATAAGCATACTTATATTTGACCATCATATTATTCTGGAATAGACTTGTAATATGTTTTTTTCCTATTTATCACAAGATAATTTCCAATTGTGAATTTGATAACTTAATATTTATAAATTATAATACATATAGCATGAATAACATGGCTAGAAGGTCACTTGTTGGTAACACCTCTTAAATAAACTAGCATGTCTTTTCACCATCTTTGATGGTGTATTTTCGGGTAGTGTGTTGGCATACATACGAGACTTAAGAGAATTATATCAAGTAGATATTTAAATTTATATGAAAACATTTATAGCTTATTATGGTTAGTTCGGTAGTGGTTTTACCTTTAGGTCGTTATGTAAGGCAATGTTTGACACGCACCAAAAAATGTTTGTTAATTGTTAGTTCATATACTCAGTGAAACAGATTGGAATTACTAAATGGGTCTGATATTAGAAGGGTTTACAGGACCCTATATCGTAATTCCTTAAGATCAATAGGTCTTGTGATTGACTAGTATAAGTATATTAGAAGTTCGTTATGAAGTGATATTTTGAAATAATTATAAATAGGTACGTTTATACAAATTTAACTCCCCCCCCCCCAATAATATTTATTACATTATTAATTAATTAGTATTTTTTTTTAATATATAAGATTATTGGTAATATATAGTATATAGTACATTTAGTAAATAAATGTATAGTAACGTATGGTATGTTTAAAAAATACATAGGTGTTGATGCATTTTTCACACATGCAATTTTAATTAACTAACTATACAAATTCAGGAAACTATTTAAAATGAATAACATTTTTAATGCATATTTATTAATTTTTTATCACTTAAATCCAACGTATTGGAGGTATTTTAAGGAACAAAGTCCCTTTTTGAGGGAAAAATTTTTTTCGATCGGTGTTGTAATAGGTTATTAAGTGTCAAGGGCACATGAGTCGTTTTCAATAATTACTAATGATACCTAACTGTCAAAGCATATAATTTATGTTTGTATTGACTATATTTGTATATTATATTGAGTTTAACACGTTGTATATAATTTAAAATGTATTTGTCAAAACTATAAATTACTCAAAACTGTTGTGTACAACTAACCAATTTTCATGTCGACTTTGATGTCTTGATGTATATTTAATGAAGACATTTCGGTGTACTAGGTGGAATTTTAATTAAAACCGTCATCGAAATAATATCGACTGAATCATATTGTATTATGATTATTAAACTGTAATGTGGGCAATGTGGCAATGTGTCAAAATAAATCAGTGTTATATAGTATTTAACTGGAAGGCAGTATACAAGATTACGACAAGAAAAATATTTTAATGTTATTAGGTACTTAATACTTTTAAAACTATATTAGAACATAATATAGTTTACACTTGGTTTTGAAATCGTTAAGATATAACTGATAAAAGCAATTATATTTTTTTTCTAGTTTATTTCGATGGTATAAAATTAAATTAAAGACTTATAATTTGTATTTATTTGTATTAATTTTAAATTTTTTATTGATCTTTAAATACAACTCGGGAGTAATTACCATTAGTGGCTTATAATCTATGGTATCAGTATAATGCTTTATAATAGTATGTTTGGTAGGTGAACATTTTTAAAACAATTATATTTCATAAACACTAGACCACATTTGTATACAGTTAGTGAAAATCTAATTTCGTTCGTGTGTACCTAAACATAATAATGATTACAGATAATATTAGTATATCATTTGATTGATGGCTGTTGAACAATAAACAATAATACCAATGTAAACTATACTGTTTTATTATTATATATTACAGTGCACTTACTTATAAGATATTATTATTTATGTAATAAATTTCCATTGATGCATCAATGTTAACGTTAATAATTAATCAGCTGTCGTTGTTTTCCAGGAGGCGAAAATTATGATTTGTTGAACGTTAGATCAAGAACGCTGCTTAAACTTGGACTCAATGAAAACGCCCTTTCGGACGCTGCTCGTGTGGTCCAAATAAATCCAAAGTGGTCTAAAGTATGTTTTTTTAAATACGTTTTTATTTGTTTATGCTACACGTTTATAATTTAAATTTCATCAGGGACATTTCACACGTGGCATGGCGTTGTTTTCTTTGAGGAGATATCAAGAGGCGTTATTCGAGTTTTCATTGAGCGCAGTGCTCGGTGAAAACCAACAAAAACTCCAATCCCAAATTAACGAGGTACTACAGAGGTTACTGACGATGTATTCCAATGAAGATCTAGATCTAGAGAGCTGGAATCCCATATCTCACAGTTACTTGAGATCGTACTTGAACACGTTCATCAACAGATCCAATGTATTTGACAACAGTTCAAACTCCTTAAAAGTATGTTGACAATAATTTTTCATTTCAAAAATAAAATCATCATATTTTTTTTTGTTTTTAGAAATCTTTTGTAAAAGAAAGTACATTTATAAAAAAAGAACTCTGTGAAATCAGTACAATAACTGAATTGGTCCAACATATTTTTGTTGAAATAATGCAGACTAAACGTAAGTTTATTGTTATTTTTTCTCTCATAACTCTTATACCTAATATTATGCATTATTTTTAGTATATATTTCTGTTTTTGTATTCATATATAATATATAAGCTTTTATCAAAATTTGCTTCTTTTGTTTTGGCATAGATTATACATTTTCAGTTGAATAATGTAACTGATTTTTAACCAAGTGAAATTAGATAGATACTCGTACTTTAAACTTAAAGAATATATTTTTTTATATTAACTTAATTCAACGAATTAAAATAATTAGTTAACTTGCCAAGATATCACTTCTCAGTTACTTATTTTCAATAAAATTATTATTCTTGGAGTTCATGTTTTTATAAATATAACTATATTTTTAAAAATAGTGTCAAAAAGTGTTTTAATTTTAGACATTCCGTATTAAATTGAAATTGTATTTTTATTTTGCCAAAAACATTATATCTACCACTTCGATGCATTTTGCTATCATTCAGATAATCAGATAGATACGCATCTTATCCTTACAAGTGTTTTAAAAATAATATTCAACTTGTTATTACAAAAAGAACACAATATACTTAGTGTCTTAGCTCAAAATTATAAATTCATTTTATCAGCTAGTTTTAAATAGGCACTTCTGAGATTTTCTTAATTGTCCAAATGTTTATTGTTATACTGCTGGAACCGAATGGAATTTTTTATAGATAATCTAACTATGATTTTAATATTTATTTTAAATCTAAGAAGCTTGTTTAATGAATTTTAAAAACCAGCTACTTTTAAATGTTGAAAAATTTAAATTGATAACTTTTACATCTACTTGTAGTAAAAAGTTCTTTAATTTATATAAGGTATCAAATTAACCATTGTTTACTTAAAAAGGGTTATTCACTCATGAATTTATATTGAATTTTATTTATTTAAACAATTAAATCAAAAAATGATTATCTATCAATAAATTGTATAATATATTAGTAAAACTTAGAATTTATGAATAGAAATGTCAAAGATCTTAGAAAATCTATTGTGTTTAAAGTATAAAAACTTGTATAGTATTCTAGTTAGATTAGAACTAGAAGTTGTCTCTCTATTGTGAGATTGATATTATTCAACATAAATTTTTGTACAGAATAATAGCCTATATTTCTCATTTCTCTATTTTTATTTCTAAAGGCCAACTCCTTTCATTTGTTTCGAAATTATCTAGATCTTGATTCCCTGTCCATTAAACATAATTAACGGATATAAATATTTAATGGGTGTTTTTGAAATATTTTAATAGATTTTCATCAGCCCAGAAATTTGATATTTTTTTGGCTTATGATTCTCAAGTAAGAACATAATATAATTGTGATTGATTTTTGTTTACCTAATTTCCAATCGAATAGCGTCACAAATTAATATTTATTCAAAAGCTTTTGTGTTAGTTAATAAAATCTCCATTTTTTTTTTAGATTTTTTTGTTTTATCTAGCTATATTTAAAATTTAAAGCATAATCATTTTTTAAATATAAATTTTATTATGATTGTTTTATATTTCTTAGTCATTAGTTTCATCACTAGTTCTGTGCTTAAAATTATGAGTTATATAATTTTATGTACACGAGTTTTTGTTTTTATCAAACATTAAATTTATCAGTCAAAATTAAAAAAAATCTTTTATCATTTAACATTTTGATATTCCTTTTTAATGGTGATTTAAATTTACTTCAAGTTTTCATTAAATTTTTGTGTGTGGGGGCAAGCCCCCACTCCACCCTTAAAAATATCTCTTATGTATTTAATATAATATCTACTTAAGCGTGCAATATGTTTTGAAATAAAATAAATTACATAAATATTTGTTTTTACGGCATATACTTTATTGTATTCAAAAATTATGCAACTAACTTAACGGACGGATGATATTATTATTACATCCCACTATTATAATGGTATGGGTATAGGTTTATTCAATAGGCACTTTGAATACCATTAAGTAATATTAATATTTCATAAGTGTTATGGAATATTATTTTCACGAGATAATAATACGAACTTCAATTATGTGAAACACAAAGACTATTTAGATATTTTGGTCACGCAATTTTGTGTACACAATATATACTATAATGTATATCGCAATTAGTTGTGCTCGATGAATATCGACGAGACTCAAAACAACGAACGTCGTTTTGGATTTGATTTTTCAGATTACACTTCAAGCATCCTAATCAATAACACGCTAAACGTGGACCAGTCATTGTTGGACGAATCGGATTTCAATTGCGTTCTGTGTTGTGGAATGCTGAGGAACCCGGTGACGACACCGTGTGGGCACACGTACTGCTTAGACTGTCTAGAGCACAATTTCGATTATAGTTTCCACTGTCCGCTGTGTCTGACGTCACTGCCGCCCGTGAGTAAAAAATATCATTATCATCTCGACGACTCGACGCAATACATCATTGTAATAGTAGGTACACGAATTATAGTAGTAATAATAATACTATTGAATAACATGCCGTCGATTTAAACTCATCAGTGTTTATTGTAAATTATTAGAATAATATTGTAATCGTTATACCACCACCTACAGCCAACGTCAACTATATGGTCGTTGTACAAGCGTGCATACTACCTACATTACTCTCTTACACTTGGTGTATGTAAACTATAAATATTATACACGAACTTTCAATCTGTAAAATGCACCACAAGTATAGGTAGCTTTTCCCAATATTTTACAAGAGGGACAAAACAAAATTCGTTATTTCACATGGTCTTGATATGCCGCAGCACTTGTATTTTATTGTATTTTTTTAATCGCATTGAAAAAAAATCAATTTCAAAGAATATTATAATATTAATAATTGTCTTTTAATCGAACACCGATGATATCATGGTATATTAAACATACTCGTGTGTTACGAAATATATCTGTATACTATATTATATTCGTCACTTGTCATATTAATCATATTTGAAAAGCGAATTTCGCGTATTTATTATCTCATATACACATTATACTATTATAGTCATTACCGATTTTATTATACTCGTGCAATACTTTAACTACATACTTGGAATGAGAAACGCGTACACTCGCTTGTATAGTAGGTAAGTAAAATATCACCCTGTCGTTTGCAGAGCTTGGCGCTGAGCAACAAGAACACCTCGGAATTCGTCAACGAGCTGATCAGTTGCAAGTACCCTAAAAATGGTCCCATGCAGACGGTGAACTGGAAACCTGAAACGGAACACGACAGCACGTATTTGCCGGTGTTCGTATGCACGAACGCTTTCCCGTCCGTGTCATGTCCGCTGCACGTGTTCGAACCTAGGTACAGGCTGATGATCAGGAGGTGCATAGAATCGGGTACGAGGAGATTCGCCATGATCAGCAACTGCTGTCCTCCCATGAAGTTCGTACACTCACGCACGTATACATAATAATAACGATAACGATATAATAATATTATCTATCAGGGTTCCGGATGACCTAATGCATTATTTGTTCGGAGGAAAAAAAATAGAACAAATCTGATTCGAATTCGTATCTTGGTATATGGATTACAAAAAATTGTATGCATTTTAAGTGCATATTTTTGAATAAAATTACCAACTAACATTTTAGACTCACAATGTTTTCTTTTCTGTACGTGAATGTGGCCTTTTCACGTTTTGTAAATTTGCTTTGATATTCGCAACATTAACGGTGCAGGTTTCAGCTGTAAGCGAATTTGATCTAGTTATCTAGTTGGTTAGTTGGTCTACTTTGGTGGATCAATATAGTTCTAATTTCTTTCCTTTATAATTGGAAAATAGACACTTGAAATTTTAACCAAGTACAATTTTCTTGATAATAAGTAGATATAATTTTAAAACAACACGCGTATATTGAACTGTTTTTTCGACTGTTATTATTGCATATTTTGAAGATTTTGTGGATACATTTTTGAGCCTTGATTATTATTTATTATATTATCCAAACGATTATGTGTTATTAAAACGGCTTATGGATACGTGCACAAGAAATAAGTGTTATTATTCATATAATTTCCACACTGTTCGTGACGCAATCGTTTTTTTTACATTCATATTCTGCATTTCTGTGGTGCTGCGGGTTTTAATATTTACCTCGAATTTCAGGTTCGCCGAGTTTGGTACAGTGTTGGAAATCAAAGATCGGATCATGATGGGTAATGGTTGCTCTATTCTGTCGACAATCGGAATGCGACGATTCAAAGTGTTAGTCCGAAAAGAACACGATGGCTATGACATGGCCACTGTGCAATATATACAGGACGAAAAAGTTCCTCCGAAAAAATTATTAGGTCAGTATATTTCTTACGAAATATATTATTATAATATTATACATCGAGGTAGTTGAACTGTTTTTAGTGAGAAAATTCATCAGTGGCGCTGAATTAACATTTGCGCTTTTACGATATTATATTATGCACTAAATTAATGACCTCCTTATAAATTGGTTATGTATATAGAATTATATAAGCTCCACGATGACGTTCGGCAACGGGGATTAACGTGGTTCGACGGTTTTCGGCCTGAAATAAAATCGGAAATCCTGAGGACGGTTGGTTTTCCGCCAAGCACCGAACCAAATTGGGAAGAACTTTCTGACGGACCAGCTTGGACGTGGTGGTTGTTATCGTTATTACCACTAGGCCAAAACGCTCATGTAAGTTTTAATATATTATAAATATTTATTTGAAACTATAGTAATATTATCCTGCACCATAATATGTATAAGTACCGAGCGTTAGACTCTAATTAGGGGTCACTAAAATGGCGATCCACAGAAAATAAATTTATTTATTATAGTGAATTAAATTAAGTTCTCATTAGTTTTCATTCTATTTTTCGATTTTGCCTTTTATTTTTTTGGTAAAATGTGTTGAATTTTGAATGCCTCTAAAAATATCACTGTTTTCTAATATGACTCCCCAAAAATATTAATTGGCAATCCCTATTATAAATTATCCTCAAATACTATAAATTAAATCACATCAGTAAAAATACCGAACCAGCTACAGTAAATCTTCATTTATCAGTGATAGTTTATAGTTTGTATAATTTAAAATTTTTGAATGTAAAACAAATTGTACTGCTGTTGTGCATATGGCTTACGGCTTTTATTTATAGATTATATTAAAGCCTAACTCACAGGTTATTTTTTTTTAGCTAAATTAGCATAATATTCCTGTTTGATAGAATAACGAGAATAACATTTGATATGGAAAATGGAATGACATAACGACTTACTTAAATTCGTTAGTCGAGTATTATGCATCCGTTTTGTATATTATTATTACTACCTACCTATTGAGTATTGGCTTACATAATCTATTAAACAATTATTATTTATAATTATTATTACTAAAACATGAATAGTTATAGTTAATTGAGAACACATACAATATATTATTGTTTATGGGTATATAAAAACGTTTCGTAAGTATCTTTTGATATAGGTTTATGCAAATAAATAGCCTAAAAGATTCGACAAATATATGATAATATGATTATACTATACTATGTTACTTTAAAAAATAGATAAAACACAATTCATACGGTTATTCAATTTTCAAACTAAATTTTAGTGTATGTTTACACATACTTTATTATATTTTGAAGTAGGTAGATATTACTTTAACAAAAATAATGTAATTATTTAGATTAAATATTTATTGTCTGTATATAGGTTTTTTATTCGTTTCTATTAAGTGCAGATTTAAAAAACAAACAACGTTAAATTAATTTATCGTTTTACAAAAATTAAGCCTTATTAATTCAAATGAACTATTGTAGGTACCTAATAAGTACCTATCTTAAAATTTAAGTTGTAAAGTATACATAATCGGAAATTAGATATTGTACAATATGATGAGATATTTATTTTTGTTTTTAAATACTATGTGTTTCATTATTTATATTATTATTTATTATCATATTGCTAAAAAATGTCTTGTAAACCAATTTACGCTCTTGGTTATTTAAGATATTCCTACACAAATAAATAAAAACATGTAATAAAATACCCACTTTTAATCTATGTCTATTATATTTGAGTTAGATATCATTAATACTTTGACGTTATAAGCTATTTTAAATGCTATATTGTTTTTAGAAAAATGCAATTAAACGCTCGTCATATTTCCTAAACTCTAAATGCATTGCAATGTTTTTTTTTTATCGAATTAAAGTAATATAAGTAATAACTTATAACCTTTATGGGTTCTCATTACATAATATAGACAATAGACGTAAAATTAATAATGAACATTAATGCCATTAAATATTATCATGGGCGTATATACAATTGATCATTTCAGGGCAATAAAACGTATTTTGTCGTTATAATGTATATATTGTATACTATTGGTCTCCTATGTCTAAAATAATATTTAGGTGGCGAGGTTGCTGCAATCGGTCACGTAACATGATTGAGAGTACGTAACAGTCTACTGCTACTAGTTACCGGATGGGTAACCACCTGGGTCCTTAATGGTAGAAACCTTGCCACACATACACGAGTTTCCAACAACCGTACCAACCCTTAAAATAGCACTCAATGGCATATTGGCATATGTTGCCGTAGGAAATTAATAATAATAAAAAATAATAATATTTTGGTCTCCTGTACTGTGTTTATATACTTAAGATTACTTATTTTTCGGAAAATGGTGTCAACATTTCATGTTTTTACTAGCTTTGAATACAATATAAATAATTATTTACATTTTATCGAAAAAAAAAAACATTAATAAATATCGAAGGATTCGTGAATATAATAATATTATGTAGGTAAATAACTTGTATGTTTTGTTGTTTACCTAAATCGTCAACTGCTAACAAAACACAAAGTAAAATTAAAAACCGTATGTATTATATCTATAGCCTAAATAGGTACTCGACGACGTACATCGCAACCTTATTTTCAGCGCATAATACAATTTCGACAACAACCGTGAATTGCAAAAAAAAAATCGAAATATACCTATAACTTAACCTACTACATAAACGAACCCACACACACACACACACACACACACACACACACACACAATGCACAGTAATAATCATTATACTAGATTATACACGCACTGATTTGACATTAGTCCGATGTCCGACGGTTCTTATGTAACTCGTTCCGTAATAGTAAACACACGCGAGTTGTGTTCGTTTTTTATTTTATCGTTCGTACGGCGTAGGTATATACTACCTAATATGTAATAAGCGTTACTATTTTTATTATTATTAGTTGCACGTACGGCTGTATGTGAAAAGCTTCTTTTTAGACAACCGCACACCGCCGCCACTATGTGTACCTATTGACGAAATTATATTTATATATTGTATATAATATGTGCAATAAAATATAATACTATATAAATATATAAAAAAACATAATAATCAAATCGAACTATATAGCTAATATACTGGCTATATATTATTATTATTATTATTAAAGCCTTTTTCACACAGTGCGACCGAATAGATTTCGTGATGTTGGCTCTTTAAGTATTGGATCCATAGGTAGATAGATCCAACCAATAATTATGTCTATGGTTAAAACGAACTGACCTATAGGTACCTATCGCTATTGTAGAACTTGAAGCTAATAACGTTATTATCAACTGTGTTCGTATTTGTAAACAAGTTAAGTATATAAGCATTTATATACCTATTGACAAAAGTTTATTGTACTCCAAGTAATATAATATATATTCTCACACGTTATACCTACGATATACAATAGCAATAGTGTTTAAGGTACACCGAAATACTAATAATGATAGACTTTACCTGCAGCTCTAGGGGATGAGGGGTAAACTAATCAATTTTAAATCCCATCAGAGTGATTTTATCACAACCATTTAATATTATTATCCACATGAAACATGGTGATAAATTATTATAAAAAGATCTATTAGGTTAGGTTAGGTTTCTATATGCACTGGAAGTGCATTTTATTTTTTAACTTATACTAATTATTATCTTGTAGAAATAAAATTCCGTGAGTCTTGCGCAACACGTATTATATATACAGAGTTTGTTTTCGATCGTTCGCAGTGCAAAAAAAATGTTTCTAATATATAGGCAGCTGCGGGTATTATGCTTGTACATATGCTGCAGGTGTATAACCAGTAGCTATAATTTAATATTATAGATATAATATTACATCGACCGCCAAATATTATTTAACGAGCTAGTTTTGTTATCGGTGATAATTATAACATATATATTTTAGGGTCGACTGACCCATGCCCGTTGAAACACCTTTGTGTGTAAATGGGTTAAAAAAACGTAAAAAACAACATTCTCGAGGGCATTCTTTATCGTATTTACGCACTTGCATTACGCATTCTAATTTTTGTGTACAGTCAGACAATCGATTGAACTGATAGGTACTCTTCAGTCTTCATTGAAGAAAAAATTCAAAACCAAAATGCGGGAGTTTCGATTAAGTTCAGAAAACACACCCGCTAAGTATAAACTCTCACGGCGCATATCGTTTTAATCTCTGGAATAATATCTAGCTTTGAGATTTTTTTTATAATGTAGTACTCCCAGTTAGTTGAAGGGAGATTATAAATTAGATTATAAATTAGTTGAATTTATTTTTCAATGGTCCACCATAAGACCTAAGGACAGTGTACAATAACATTATCATTTGTTCCAATCAATTTATGATGTTTTAAATTTTCAAGCGAGTTTTGAGTATTTTTGAATTGTAATATTTTACATGATACCATTACTCGGATAACAATTAAAATATCGTAAGAAATTCGACCATCCAAAACAGATTCTTGCCTAAAACCTTTTTGTATTATGTTAAGTCACTCTTATGCAAAATCTATAAACACTAATTTGCTGTGCTGTAAACAGTATGTTGACATGTGGGTGTGACGTCCTGGAAAAAGGTACGGTCGTTCTGTATGTATCCGGGTGAGGCGATCAAGCGATCAATCAAGCGCGCGCGGCACTGTGTCTGCGCGGAAGGTAGCGGTGGTGGCGGCGCCCCTGGTACCGTGAATCGCCTAGACGCGGCAACGGCGCGGCGGTCCGGCAGCTCGACCGCGGCACCCTACGACCCCGTTACTGCGGCCGACCGATCGGCCGGTGTTGCACTCGCCCAGGGTGGCGTCCGTCTGCTGTCGCTTGGCTACCACGGGTGGCATGGGACCCTGGTAGCCTAAGACACAGATGTGATGCAAGAATTTGCTTGACGGGCCCGACGGGCTTGATTTTTGTTAGGCCTGTAGGGGGTGGTGGAGTGCGGGGTATTTTCGAATAATTTTCTGGTATTTTCGATGCAGGTTTTCAATCAGCGCTTGAAACCTTTAAGACTTTTTACGAGAAAACGAACTGAAGTAATTTTTGGGGGCAGTCTTCTCGGAATAAAAAATATTTTTTTAGCTTTTGTTAGATTTATAAATATTAGAGTGACCATTATGAAGTTTAATAGCCTTAAATTCACCTTCACCGAAATAAATAAATAGTAATAATTATTAGGTCATAAGTGGGAAAATTATATCGTTGCTTTTTTCATGATATCTTAATTTTGAAGCAAGTTATGAGCATTTTTAAGTATTGATATTTTACATAGTTTTTACTTGCTAAACAACTGAAATACCATACGAATCTAACTAGAGAACTATAGATAATGTTCTTATCCAACACTTTAGTTTTACAATAGGCCAAAAACACTTCAATATTAAAGTTCACAACAAAAATTGGAATGCATATTTTAGTACTTATGGCTATGCTATACTAAAGCGGAGGCACATGTTGGTACAAAGTCCTCACAAAGCGCAGTTATAGTTGACCAGAATTGTTAATTTCAGCAATTTAGATTTTAAGTAATTAACTTAAATATTAGACTGAATTAAAATTTTATCGACTTATAAGTGCGAGAACATTTTCAACGTCTGAGTGCTCTTGTTGGATTCTCAAGTTATTTTTGAAATTTTGACAAGCCGGTGCCTATGAAAAATATTAATATTTCAATTTGCATATAATTTATAAGCCGATGACAATAACATGCGCGTGTGACGTCCTATCGTCTCTTCATAGTTTAAATTAAATTTTAAATATAATTCAGAGAACGAATTAAAAAAAAAAAATAGTCAAATCATAGACTAAATTAAAACTTTTTGTTCGTTCAACGTTATCAAGGTTTTTAACGTTATTTTTCTTTTGCTTGAAATGTTATGAGTGTTATATAATTTTGTTACATATATTTTTTAGTTTGACTTAATGATATATACTCAAGTTATTTTTTATATGTATCGTAAAATACTTAGATATTTTTACATTTAGATTATCAAACATAATATCTATCATTCGACGTTGATTATAAATTATAAATCTAAAATCACTTTCATTCCATCTATTAAAAATAGGACATACAATTATGGTGATACCTACCTACACATTATTTCTATTTATGTATATATAATATGGAAAACTATATTTTTCGGCTTAAGTAACGTTTTATAAATACGTTTTATAATACGTTAATATTATTATATCGTTACAATTTTTTTTGTGTTTAAAAAAAAATTTTAAATTCTAAAATTAAAACATAAAATCCCGCTAGAGAATATTATAATAGTTATTACCTAATATTATGAAACAAAAAAAAATATAACCGTTTCTAAAGTTTAACTACGCCCGCTTTTAATATCATAATAATAAACTCACAGTTTAATAAATGTAAAATAAAATAATCTTACGAACGGTACCAATAACCAACAACCATGATAGGATGCGACGTTGTTACTGCTATAAAGATGAATAATTATTTACCATTTTACTCGCATCAAAATAATTTGTATGATATACAATTATTGTAAAACATTATATACATTCCTATACAAATCGATGCGTGTCTGGCAGCATCCTTACTCCTGCTACAAACAACATACCTAATTGAAAATATCCTCATCCAATCTAGGATGTGGTCGTTCTACTTAGTGTTCGCCCCAAAGCCGTGAATTCTATCTTACTAAATGTTGATTTGACGATTATTTATTTTTTATGATTTTTCAAACATCCACCGATAATTACAATATTACTATCGTGAACAAGATAGTTAGGATTTCGATGCGATCGATTTTTTTTCGTTTTATTTATTTTTAGAAATGAGAAACGATTAGCGGTACTTTAGTTGTGAATAACAACATTAATATTGTTGTACAGAAGCTTTTAGGGAAACGATAATTTTTTTCTAATCTCGCGGCGTATAGTAAATATACTCTAAAACGATTACGTTAACGGTACTTTATCATTATTTTACTACCTATACTTATTAGTTTTCCGCGCAATCATCATAAAAATATATATTATTCACCGATAGACCGATATGATAATAATAATTAATATATGACGTATAATGTTGTGCAACCGAATTCCGTATATATAATTAATATACTAAACAATAATAATATAATATTTTATTAATGATGAAGGTTATATATTATTATTTTGTTTTCACAGGTGGACCTCTTGGCGAACACTAGTATTGAAGTCCGGTTAAAAGTGATCAACAAAATTCTCAGCCGCATCGAACGAAGCTCGTTGTCCCTAAGAATAACGTCGTCACCAATGCAGTATAATAATTAATAATAATCAATAACGATGAACTATAATATTATAGTTATTATGTCGATGATACTATTATTATAATAATATATTTAATGGTTAGACGACTGGAAATCTCTACGACAATAACCACATAATATATCATTTATGTTTGTTTAATATATTTGTAGGCAGCGCGGGTGTAGTCCGATCTTAAAATTATTATTTATGTACCTACACAATATCATTACAAATTAGACGTATCTGACGTCCGACGTTTCGGATAAATAATATTATTTCATTGTCATTATTATATTTATTATCGTACAATATATTCTGTGATCTCCGAATCTGGTCAATTCAGTTGCTGATAAATAATATCACGCGTACCTAGGTAAATTAAACGATTTTTACTTAATGTGTTTCTACATACCAACTTCCTGAAATCAAAGAAAATAACTACCACACAATTTACCGGATTCATCTCAATTTATTATTTAAGACAACACACATTTCCACTTTATTGTGAACAATAAATTGTAGTTTGTTAGGATAATTATTATATTATTATATCCAATTGTGAGTCACACCTGGAAAGCTATTATTATTATTTTGAATTATTATAATAATTGTTGCTTTTTGATCATAACAACGAATTCTCAATTTATTTTGGTATTGTGATACATTTTAAATAACCCAAAAGTCGCTTTTGCGGTTCAATTGTGATATTGGAATGTGTAATATTGTTTATTTATTAGTGAAATTATATTTTTATTATTTAATGTGTTTACTACCTCTTTAAGAACGCAGGTGGTAGGTGGGATCTTTTTAAGGTTTTTTTTTACTTGATATATTTATCTGAGCCTAATTATTATTGTTGTTAACTTACAATAAATAAATATTTTTTATTTCTTGTTTGATATGCTCATGTTTTTCTTAGCATACATTTTAAGTTCTATACAAAATAATAAACCTATAATTTGCATCCTTGTGATCACTCAAATTCTGTTGTTAGAGAGGTATCCTGCGTTCCCATTAAAATGAATTACTAGTCGTTCATTTTCTTACCGATAGTTGAAATAATTTAGAAAGACAAACCGTAATTTTTTTTTTTTAATTTGTTTTTTTGTGCTGTAACTTCTGTCAACAGACACAAATACAAAAATTATAGACCATGTTAATGTACATTATATTATGTAATTATTTATTGTATTCATGTGTTTCTAATTTATTTTTTGTGAATGCTTATTGTTGTTTTGTGAAAACTTTTATTTATAAACTTTAATACTATTGGCAATGACACGATTTTACCTATGTGTGTGATTGCTGCTCATATACCGGATTTTTTTTACCCAAACCAAAATTATATGGGATTTTATTGTTTTGATTATAGATAAGTTTTTGAATAAGTATTAAAATTACTTATAAATTTATACAATATATATAATATATATTACTTGTTACCTAAACAAATTTAATTGTGAATGAAAGTGTGAACAATTGAAACCTATGTAAACTGTATAAGTAATAACAATAAATAACAATATTATAATAAAATCGTTTTTTGGTTATAGTATATATGCATGTGTGACATTTGCCACCTGTCCAGTGGCGTAGAAACATATTTTCAACGGGAAGGGGCATTATATTTAAAAAAATATTCATATGTGTACGTTAAGGTGAATATCAACATTTTGAATGAATATTAAAAATATATCAATTGTCACCAGTGAATGTCAACATTCACAACGACTATCGGAGAGTGTTGACATTCACAAATTAAGTTTTGGTGAATGTTAAAATTTTGAGCATTATCATTATCGTGACTCATCATGACTGCTATTCACTCCTAAAATGGGAAAAGTCAGTAAAACTTACTTATTGAAATGTGTAAGTTATTTTGTTAAATAATACTTACAATTTATCAAACCTAACAATATTGAAAACTACTTAGTTCAGTAGTTTACCAGTGAATGTCTATATCTGAAAAGAAATTGACATTCGCCAAAAATGTTGGTGAATGTGACATTCACCGATACATTTTGACATTTTAGAGAGACCAAAAAAAAGCTTCAAATCTTTAATATCTTCTGTATAAACTATAAAGTTACAAGACCGAGTATAAATGCAGCTCCACTTTTTGATAAAATTATTTGATTTCTTTCAAAAATTAATATCCATAGATACTTGAAATTATCTCAACATAAAATGTTAATGTAATATAATTATATCATGACCATTCTCTAAATATAACATAATTTTTTTAACATTTGAGACATTAAAAATATGTTGGACTTTTTATAGTTCTGTTTGAGTTAGATAAATACAAATTTTTCAAGCCAATAAGCTCGAACATTTAATAGAAGGTTAATCGCAAGTGGTTGTTCTTACAGCAATTAAAAAACATCAAAAATAACGACCATATTTTTTTTTAATCGTTATATTATTCTTATAGTTTTATTTTGAAACATATTTTGCAATTAATATAGGTGGGTTTGAGCACACGTTTACTCCAAATTGGGCAAGCATAATAATATGTAAATTGTAAGTACTTAGTGATGGGAAATAGTACTACTTTGTTGTAAAATGCAAGTCTTGACGGTCATCACCCATCGGCTTCCAAAGGATAGGTATAATGTTTACATCGAGTGAAGGTGCAGGATGGCAGGAGTACAGCAACGACGTATACTGAATAATAGGTATGCTTACACTTTTTGAGCTATTTATTGATATTTTCTAATAATTGCACCAACTTATATATTATGTATATGATTTTTTGAACTGACTGTTATTACTTCTTTGTTCCAAGGTTCAGTGTATAGATTGTTTGATCAAAAAGGGCAAATTAAAGCGTCTATGGGATGTCAAATTGTCAGATGTGTTGACATTAAATAAAGTAGGTATACCAAGTGATCCATCTAAGTGTCTACACTCATTATTTGGATAAATTCATTTGTTTTGAAAATATTATTTTTATATAATTTGATTTTATGTAAAAACCAATATTTTTTAAGATTAATTATATTTTTTATATTTTTTTATCATTAGTTTTATACTTTTTTGAATTCCAGACATTTTTTGTTTCATATTCCGGAGTAGAATATTATGTGGAGCATTTCAGCGTATAAAAATCAAATTTCGGAAAAGTAGTTCATTAGTTATAACTTTATTAGTACTGTATAAATAATTAATATATTATATCAATAATAATAGTGTTTGGAATAATAAAATGGGGCCGGAATCCTATCACTATAAAAGTGAAATATTTCACATGACATTTTTAGTTTGAAATATTTCAAACTTGAAACTTTTACCATTCTTGAATAATTGAAAAATATATTTTTTTAATTTTGGGATTTTAGTGCGTTTCTTAGTCATTACTAGATGATCAGACCAATTTCATACCTGATTAGTGACTATAAGTATTCAATTTCCGATTATGATGTAGAAAAAATAATATTATATAAGACAGATTATTATGTAATTTATATAATGTACGATGTAAGTAAATATTTCTATTACATTTTCTACTAACCAATTAAAATTGAGTAGAGGTGTTCACTGCACTTCCTATTATAGTCTTAAACTAAAATTGTATTTTTATTTTCATCAAATTTAAATATTTCATAAAAGTTTCATGACATTATAGAACCCTACTGGCTAATTAGAACGATGAACACAGATACTAGCTGGCTAGTAATATAGAACACGATATACTCGTCGTCTGGGAAATATTTGAATCTTTCGGTAACGGCTTAGGACAAGATTCTATACCTGAGTTGGTTATTAGAGGAGCCCTCAATAAATTGTTGATTACATCTCATTTACCTCCAAATCTACTACTACTACGGACAACTACAAAGACGGCCAATGCATCGATGACGTAGTTGTGGGATGCATTATCAGAAATCGTTGAGAGGGTTAGCCTTAGCTGTATCAGATATGTCTGATCATCGAATTCAAAATGAAGCCCCCCGAGACAAAATTATTAGAAAAAAAACCTTGCATATTTTTTATATTCTTTAAATTCTATCATGACAACTATTATATTATAATAACCCCGTATTACATTTTCAAGCTTCTTGACCTTTCGAGATTTTGATTTTTTATCAATACTTACATAAAAAATTTGAATATGATTATAAATACCCAACACAGATCTAATCACGTAGATATATAAAATGATAACTTAAACCATCTTCGCTCAGTGTCGTTTTTTGTATGCAATGATTTATAATTTAATTCGAATTGGACACACCCATTACCCATTTAACTTACTCGACATCTACTCAGACAGACACCTACTTGCCCACTTAATTTTTCTAGTTTTTCCCGATTGTTCGAAATTGTCTACACTTGACCCCTTTTCGGTGATTGCACCATTTTTACTGCTTCGACAGGTAGTGGTAGGCACAGAAATAAAACAGACAGATATCTGCAAAAAAAACCGCTTCGTTCATAATCTAAAATCTGTAATACTACAGTTGTTAAGGATAGATTAATGTGATAATAAAATAATATCAGCTATAATATTTAATTGCAATAAAATATTAAAACACAAACAAAATAACGTCAAAATATTAATAACTATGATTACTAAAAATAATTTCGTCGCTATTTTTGCTACACAATACAATAGTAGAAACTGATACAATTACAGTTTTACCATTTTCAATAAATGTGATCAATGTAAACAAAAAATAAAAATAATAAAAACAATCTCGATAAATCACATGGCGTTAAATGAATATTTGTCTTTGAAACGATTATTTTTTAAATTTCGTCTCCTTCGGTCGCAACTCAATGTACACATTTAAGTAAGTTAAGTTGCCTACTGTTTCAGGAGTGTTTTTTTGTTACTTTTGTTACCGTTATGGTTTGTTTACTCACTACGTCTTGCAGAAGTTGACGTCTGTCCTTCATTTAGATCGATGTCCACCAAGCTTGTGAGTATAAGCCAAAACAATCGATTTCTATTTTTCTTTCATAAAATTGTATGGTTTAATATGACGTGTACAGGCATGCTTGCAAGTGTCTGGCAGTGGCTAGTACCTAACTACTCAAATGGTAAACGGTTAAAAAAAACCCGTTCAAACTGTTTTGACATTTTTTAAAATTATTGTTTTGGCTGTTTAATGTGTACAAAAATATGTAAGTTGTGCCTATAAAATATCTTGTAGCAAGGCATCAGTGTTTATATTTTATTGGTAGATTAATATTCTGTCAATTAAGGCTTTTCCCTTTCAACCCTTAAAAAAGTGTCACCTTTAGAATACACTAAACTATTATATTTGTATTGATACAATGCCCTCGGCGAAACGGGTCATTGGGTTTACAAATAGTTTAATTCGATAGCATATTGTTATGTGTACTTATTAAATATATTAGTTTTATATTTTGGTTTGAAGATTGGCGGCTGTGATGAATTGGATGATGTTGGCTATGGATTTAGGGTGATTATGGAGTATTTCGGTTGGGTGATTCGGACAGGTTGTGACTAATTCTGATGTTGTGGTATATTCGGCATTCAATGAGAATGTGGTTGATGGTGACTTGGACACCATTGGTTGGGCATATAGAGGGTTCCTCTTTGGCCACTAACACTAAACTATTACATTCAATTGAAAATTTAAAAATAAGTCAAGAGCTATCTGCTGTCCTGGAATGTGTAGTAACCCGAAAAAACTAAATTAACTAATGGCATATGATTTTCATTATTATCACTATCATTATATTCAGAGTCGTAATAAAAAAATAATAATAACAAACAATAGATCAACCGGAGTCATATGCATTTTTTTTTTAGATTTGTATTGTCTAACGTTTATTCAATACTTCATTGATAGTTGATACTATATATGTATACTAAATATGAATTCAATTTTCACTTATCACGTCATGTATAAATTCAAAATTGTTAGATACCTCATTTAGTTATTGTGTGAGCTCGTCTGTCGATGTATGTGTTGAAAATATTCTTTTGTTAAATAATAATACTAATAAAAAAGTTGTGTTGACGATGTCTTCAGATTATTATACTTATTTGTATACATATATAGTATAATATAATGTATTTAAATGTGTTTTCTCATTATTTTTCTCATCTCTTTTTTTGTTTATTGTTAATATTTTGTCTGGATACAATATTACGTACAAAATATGTATATTAGTAGTATTCCAATCAATGAGGTTATTATTAAACACAAAATGAAGTTGTTTCCAATGGTTCAGTGGCGTATTTGACTTCGTTTCACATGGCTCCGTGGAGGCGTGAGTGAGTGAAAAAAAATTTATCTCTGTCTTTAGGTAGGTATATACTTTTTCTTTGTAATTTAAGGGCGTTTGTAAATAATATTGTATAATATGCATGACTTGATTGCTTAAGTACTAGGTGATAAATAATTTTAAAACATTATTAAGAATTGCATTATTGTCTTTGAATTTAGTTACATACTATCTGCTGGTCAATTTTGTTCTACTAGTAAAACCAAATATTATATTCTATGACATTTTTTTATCGCAAAACAAAATGAATATTATGGTTTTGAGGATTGAATTAAATTTCAAAAGCTTGACTTTTCATAACTTAAATTCTAAATTAGTTTAAGGCATTTTAAAAGCTGATTTGTTGCGGTCGAAAAAGGTTTCAATGGTTCCAAATTATAATAATATAATGTAACTTGAAAATTTCTCAGTATTGAACCAATTCCGAATTGATATCACCATATCTTGTAACTACGTACATAAATATATAATATTATACATTTAATGAATTTCAATAGTATATTATAATGAATAACAAGAATTATATATTGTTTACAATCTTACAATAATTATTTAATGGTCAGTAACATGATATTATATTTGCTAAAAAAAAAATTACTCAGTTCAAAATTGTAGAAAAGAAATTATTGTTAGTTAATAAAGTACCTACAATATCACGGTACTCTAAAAATCCTACGAAAAAAAATGTACCAGGTTAAATTGTTTAAATTATGTAGTATGTTATGTACTTGATTTTTTTTCAATTATTTGTTCCCTAGTACCTATATAATTAGTAGTTTTCGACACAGTTATTCGTTTAATTTTAAGGACAATTTATTTTCAAAGATTTGTTTTTTCAATTAGGTATTATTATTAATACCACAGTAATAATATATGCTGCACGCATTACTATTTGAACTATATTTCCATAATTTTTAAAGCTATTTTTTTTACACAATTTTTTTTATTTTGCCAATCGTTTAAAACAAAACTATGATTATTTTTATTTAAAATTTAATAATATGTAATTTTGCGTCTGTATGCGATAGACCATATAATAATGATTGTTGATATAATAAAATATAATTACATACATACCAATTTCCACTTAATAACGAGTCAATTAATATTGTTTAGAAATTCACTAATTATTTTGGATTGCTGTAATTGAACACGAGTCCCATGCAAGATCTTGAGATGTAAGTACATACGTATACTATACATATTATTATTACACAAATATATTATAATGTTTATTTAGTTGCATGATTTAACATATATGGGGCGCTTCGGTGCGTAGTTCGTTAGCACAAATAAATTGAGGGTATTACGCAAAAGAACCGATACTTGATATTCTATTTGGAAATCATTAGTAAATAGTAATTATATAAATGATAAATCGTGCATTAATCGACCATCCATGAGAAATCTGTCGAATCAAAAATTATATTTGATTAGTCAGACGTCACAAACGTATGAATAAGTATTAAGTAGGTATAGGTATAATATAGGTATAGTAATAATTATTAATTAATACTCATTTTGTCGTTCTGGCTTTTTCATGTACTATTATAATGTACATAAATTGAAGACTGTACGTCGGCACCTGTGTATGTACTAAGTGATATAAATAGTGTAATGGACGCAACTTCGATACATAAATAATAAATATGAATTTGATCGAAACATATTATGAATTTCGATCGAAAAAAACAGTTCATACCCCTACCTATTGATTGTTGAAACAAAGGCAACCCAAAATTAATTGTAGAGAGAGAACCCAACAATATTATTTGAGCTTGTGACGATTGATAATTGGCAAGGGCAAACATTAATTTTAGTTTCCCAACTTCTTTAACAAGATTTAAAATCTAAGGGGGTGGAACACTGATATTCAAATTTTTCTCCTCGCCAGATGGCAATTGGCGGAGAGTGACAATGTGGTGGAGGTTTCTCCTCGCTCAACCTGTTGGTTTATTTAATGAAAATTGTTTTGAATTCTTTGATATTTTGAATATTGCCAACCATAGAATCGAGATGTTGAACATCTATTTAATACACCACGTTGATCACGTAATTGCATGCCTTTATTTTAACCTAATTAATCGTTAGACATTTTATACAAAAGCTTAAAAGATCTACAATAGTCTGTAGGAATTTGTTATGTAATATTAAAAATAATAAATTATTGTCATCAATAATAGTTTAATAGTAGTATATAATAATAACATAATAATAATGTAATATAATTTGAGTATTATTAATGTTAGATGATAATTGTATAGTTGTTTCATTGTTTTTTAGAGTTGAACAGTTGAGATTCAAGACTGTGGGTTTTCACATACCATTTTATCTAAAGTCGCTTATTTTTCTTTTTTTGCAGTATATTTATTTTTATTTACTTTTTTTAAAATAATATAATAATTGTCTAAAACGTAAAAAAAAAGTATATGTATTTTATAATATTGAGTATTATTCAAACAAAAATAAGAATTATTTTAGATAGGTATTAACGGCGGGAAGGAATTTGTTTTGTTTTTCGAGATCACATACGCGGGTATAGAATTATAGTTGGCAATAGTTTTTTTCGAATTGCACATGGGTGCCGAAAAAACATTTATACTTTATGATTATATTTTGACTTTAAATTGGCGATCTAATATACTGCACTTCCATATTATTTTACGAAACGTTCAACCTGCCTAAATTTATTATCGGTAAAGAAAGCATACCGGTACCTAAAAACCGTATCACTGTTGTACCTGTATATATATTACAATAGAGTGAATAGGTAATAAATAATTATGGTATTACACTTTTTGTGCAATTTTGTTTGTGAGGTAGTGATGGCGGTGAGTGAATTAGCTACAGCGCAATTAATTCTGAAAAGGAAGTACATGACAAGTCATATTATATGTATATGAAAAAAAAACCATAATAACAATTAATTAATGTTAAAAACAATAATTGCGGTTGATATTCAATTTTAAACGCATGTACTTTGCGGCAGTTCTATATTATGTGTATTTACTAGAAAAATATAAAATACAATTTATAAACACAGTCGTTGTGTGTAGTTATTACCTAATGACCACCACGCGATTTAGTATCGAATTAATAATCACTTATTAATTATTATTATTATAATATCGACATCCGTATAAACCGTTTTTTTTTGTTTTGAAGAAAATATTGTGCCTATGTGCGTATTTTTGCGAACAGTAATAATAATAATAATAATATATTATGCCGAGTAATATAGTGTAATACTGTTTTCAATATTACTATTGACGCGAGTGACGGTCATTAATTTTTTGCAAGATGTATAGACTTAGCAGTTTCATAATTATACATAGTGTGCTCCCGATAGTTACAGAGTACTTACGTATACGAATATATTGATTCTATTCGAAGTGCGCAGTTACTTTCTATATTGGTGTGTAGACTTGAGAGTGGAAATATGAAGTACCTACCTATGTACACATCAATTCGGTATTACGTTTCATTTTAGAAGTATTTTCGATGATAGTCTAATAGTTTTTGATTGGCCATTGCAGTATTGTAGTGATTTGATTAATAATTTTCGAAAACGAAAACCGACAAAACTCCGATAATTATAATTCCGTTGGTGGATTAAAATCATAATGCAATAGGAATATATGTCAAGCGTGAATAATAAGTCAAAATAACCGAAATCAAAAGCAACTAACCGTTGATTTTTTTTTTATAAACTCGTGATAAAATAATATATTTTATCAGCTGTGTTATTTTTTTTTATATTATGGTGAATTTTCTGCGAATATATAGGTGAGTAGGCGCCCACGTATCTGACATGTAGGTAATCGTTATTATACTATAATAATAATAATATTATGCACATGTTTATTAGTCCATTCAAATAATGCTATAAAATTTAAGTCATTATCGTATTACTATATTCTATTCTTATATATTCTAGTATTACTGTAGGTGAAAAATACGTACTCGGCAGGCAAATTAAAGCACCATTTAACCATACATAATCCATATTATTGTTATTATAAACAAGTGGTGACTTCATGTAAGAAAAAACAATTTTAATCCACATAATTAATTGTTATGGGTGAATATGCAAGACTTCTGCAGTTTGAGATGATTAATACATAATATTTAATGATATTTTATTTATTTATTTTATACAATTTTACAGGTGCACGGACGACAAAGGTGATATGTCTCAATGTAAAACTGGTACCTATATCACTTATGTATGACATATCGACATTATATAACTTGTTGAATAATTATACTTGTATTTGAAAGCATGTTGAAATAAAAAAGAACATTCCTGTACACGCTCACGAAAAAATGGTTACCCATAATATGGGCCCGAATCGATATAGTAGTTACATTTTTTTTACAAAGGTTATTTAGTGCCACCGTTCATTTCACGGTCGAAACATAATAATAATATGGAATGTGCATATCGATATTTATGCACATTTGTACTTGTAGTGCAACGTCAGTAATAACTATAAACAATAATAAGCTGATGCATATAAAATAAAACCGTTTTAATGCTGTTGGATACGATTTGTTTTTTTTTTCGATCGGTACTTATAGTTATTATTATTATTATGTAATATACGTGCAGCACTTGAGTGATAATAATTTACCTATATACAATATCATCTACGATATCGTATGGATATATATGTGTTATTATCACGGGGAGAGTGCAGAGGATATGCCCCTAAATTGAAGGTGATAGAACAATCGGCGCAGAATATAATATTTAATGCTTATTTAATACGCAATATTTTAATACGTTTAGGTAGACGAAAAAAAAACCCGACCCGTTCTAAACTTGCGTTGCACCGATCTCGCAGTAATATAACGACCAGTCGCCAAAGTACACCGTAATGGTAATAATATAATTTTAATAATACGTTTATCCTATAATACGCCGGTCGTGTGTGTATCGTACCTACCCGCCGTTGTACGCCAGTGTGTATACATAACTGGTTCGACGTGCACAGGAATCCGACAAGGACATGTGTCAAAATCATAACAGAAAAAAAAAAAAAAATAATACAGCGGCAGGATAATAATATAATACGAGTATTATAGGTACATTTCGCGAACGCACATCAGCTATCGTGTCAGTCGAGCAGATTTGCCTAGCTATGTATCGTTTAAATGGCACACACGGAGACTGCTGCTGTGATATTGTATTACATTATACTGCAGCAGCGTACGTTTCCGTCGAAATCCGTTTCGTTCAATACCGTTCGAATGATGATAAAATTATTGCAGTAAAATAATAACAGCGATACAGTAGATGGTGAAATAACAACAATAATAGTAATAATAATATGGTTGTGATTGATATTTCCGCAGTTTCGGAGTACGATATTATTATGCCGGGTAATACACACACTATATGGGTACGACCGGGTGATTCTGTTTCGTCGTTGAACGCTGATTATTTCAAAAAGTATAAACGTTTTTGGAAAAAAAAATTCTACATGGTTCCTTTGCCATTGAATATGAAACCACATTTTTAATGCATATATTTTTAAACATTTTGTATGCTTAACATTTTTGAAGTTTTTCACTATTTTAAATGACAACATGTACAGTGTTAATTTCATATTCCGGAGCAGAATATTTTGCTCATTATTTCGATACATAAAAATCGAATTTAGGACCAGTAGTTTATGAGTCTTAAGTATTTAAAGCTTAGACGAGCGGAGTGGAGTGGTACACTGTTACCATGCTGGTCCACTGCTCCGCTCGTCTAAACTTCCTCATAGATTATATTTTATCTTAAATTCGATTTTTATGAAATACTAAGAAAAATATTCTGCTTTCGAAGTTGAAATTAAAACTGCATGTTGTAATTCAAACAAGGTAAGGAACTTAATAAAAATATAATTGTTTAATAAAAACGTTGTTTTGTAACGACTCGAAACCGTGTAATAAAAATGCTTTCAAAAACATTAATATTATTTGAACACTGAGTGTGCTACCTTTAATGAACCATCCGGTATACATATCATGTATAAATATTTATATGGGTCATATAATATGTAAATGTACTGGCAGATTGCTGAAACGATTAGTAGTTAATGTACCTATTTAAAATTACGTTTTTCCACTATAATATTATTAATTCGAGTATATTTCGGTGTGCGAAAATCCTGAGAACCTGTTTGGATCGTAGTTTGGAGCGGTAAATAATAACGATCTTTTGGATTTATGGAACGAGATTCTCATACCTACTGTTAGGTATCGTCGTAAACAGCCTTAGCAGTATTCCTATAAATGTATTGGTAATAGCAGGAAGCTAGGTAAAGGGAAATAAATGGGCAATAAGAAATAGGCAAACCGTTTTAATACGAGACTCGCCAACAAGTTTCTGTCGAATTTAATAAAAATAATAAAAATATTTAAATTTAATAAAAATATATAGCATTCAATAATAATATAAATTAAAATGTGTAGAAATATAATGTTATTATATTAGCATAGCAGTACTGGCATAGACTTAAGATATCTGTAAGAAAACTTTGTATTTGTATAACTTTTAGACTTTTTGGTTACAGTATGAACTACTTACGAGAAATATAATTTTTAAATAATCAATAATAGTTATACAAATTAAGATTTTTACTAAGACCGTAAAATCAATACATTCAACGATCCGCTCAAAATATAAAATTTTAAAATTGTTTACTATTTTCACTATCGTTTTTCCTGTAAAGCCATATCGTTCAAAATGGTTTGATTTGATTTTTTATTACGGTCTATTGCGCACAATATGTCTGCAAAGCCACCTTACTAGAAATTACCTGCATTTTTCCCCTTAATAAATAGTCATGTATAAAAATATATATCCCAGTATATACCAGTAAGCGGAGGTTATTATTTAAGTATATAAAAGGCACAACAACTATTAACAAACATTGGTTATTGATAATAAACATGTTTATAACATTACATTATACCGTTGATTATATAAAATGTATACCGCCAGTATTGTTTCAACAAATGTATTATATGCGCAGCTCAAAATCATTACGTGTGTGTTGTGCTGCAATTAAATAGGTCCTATTGTCAACCTATTTCATATAATAATGAATAATTATTATTAATTACTGACGTTTTTTTAAATCAATGTCCGTCGAATTTTTACAGGCCGTTGTCACAGTCCTTACAGCATGTTACCTAACAAGGCCTCGTGATCATGTACTTGTATCTATATATAAATACATACATTTTTTTTTGATCAATTCGCTTCAACAAATGTTATTATCGTGATATGTGTTTATATTTTTTCTTTGGTACAGTTTTTAAAAAAAATGTATTACTTTATATATATATATATATATTTAAATATATACAATGATAATTAATAAGTATAAACAATTAAAAACACTATAGGTATATTACCTATATGGCCATATATTATATACATATAGTGTAATAAATTGTTAAGTAAAGGACCAAAAACTTAAAAAAAAATGAATTAAAATTATCAAAATATTTACTGCTAAAATTTATAATCTAAAAAATATCTTTTCAAACTGTGTTCGTCAGAAAATGAGATTAATTCACTATTCTCAATAGTTTCATCAACGTAAACATCGGCGTGACGGTGTACCTGTAAAAGCATGTGAAGTACTGTGTCACGACGTGAGCACCTTAAAGCTTAAGGAAATAAATAAAATTATAACTAGGGTTCGGATTTTATAGCATTTGATACTTATTATAGGATAGAGATAAAAATAGCAGAGTGGGCTATAAATTTGTTTTATGCACCAGAGACTCTAAATATGAAATTTAATTTTTCTGTTTTTTTTAGTTTTTTGCGCTATGTTTTTCTCATATTCTTAATTCAACGCTTTATTTTATATTTTTCAGAAATCTCGTTTATATTGAATGAAAAATAGTATAAATTTATGCGAATCAATAAGAAAAATCCCCTCGTCGAATATATATTTATACATTTATACCTTCTTATCTGTTATTGTTCCACATAATTGTAGATTGTATAATACACCGTCGACAGTCGCAGGTATTTCAGCGTCAGTCGGTTCTCCGTATCCTTTGATTTCGTTTCATATTCGTTCATTACTCGATTGTGTATTATATGTTTTTCTATCGTCCAATATTTTCTATTTTCTATTTCGATATCAAACGTAAAATGCCGAAAGATAGAATATCGAACTATTCGAGACTAAGATATTTTGTGTTCGAGTTTGGCGATGAGGGTTTTTCACATTAAATAATAAAAGCATACATAGTTAGTATTGGTAGTACCTGCAGTATAATAGTCAGTGTTACTCGGTTCTTAGATTTCCTTAGTTAATTCCTTGAAAATATGATATGAAAATGAGTTTGATTCGCCCATGATCAGTTGAAGAAAATAATGATATTATGTAGGGATTCTCATACTTCTGGAGCCTTCCATAATGGAAGGGTTGGTATACGATGTGTGCTAACTCCTATAATAGACAATTAATCATACAATAAAGTCTACGATGGTCATTACTGAGTCGACTCGAGGAAACGGTAAAAAAATATTTGCTCAATAAGCAGTTACAAGGGTGGCAGAGTTGAGACGTCCTATTTCATTATTTTACATCACATTATTTGCAATGTTATAACTATTATAATAGGGTCCGTTATGAACTTTCATAAAGTACTAAATCACTTTTTTTTCATGCAAAAGTGTTAATTGTCCACGTGGGTGGCGTTCTCAATCATATAGGTATGATATTATGGCATTTTGCCAGTGCGGAAAAGGTTACGACTCTTTTGTCGTCTGTAAAATGAAGGGGGGGGGGGTAATGTGGAAAATCGTTTACGGAGTACCTACTTACCTACCCCACGATGAAATAATAATGGTTAGGTATGTCTCGTTTGTGCAGCCGACCGGAATAATGTGTATTATTATGACGTGCTTATCGTTGACTAGTGCATGCACAAACATTTTAATTGTAATCTTTTTGAACATGACATTATCTTTTTAATATAATATAATAAGGTACCGGCGATTGTATAATATTAATAAAGATTACTAAATCTGAGTTTTATAAATCGTCAATTGGTTCAAATATTATTTTAAAAAAATCAAAAATAATATGGTGATTATGATCGTGATATTAAGGGCAGAGATTAACTCACGCTCATTGTATTTGTATTATATTCTGAGCGTGCAGCGATGAAATTCAATTTATTTACTAATAAAAATGATGTATGTTTTTTTTTCAGTCATCAACATTTGGGGTTGTGAAACTTTACGAGAAAAATCAAATTCTTTATGCTTTATGATAGAAAAGTGAATAAGTTGGTGCATTTAGAAGGTAAAAATTGAAAATGTCCAATAGATTTTAAAAGAGTCGAAAACAACAAGAAAAAATGAAAAAAAAATGGTACTTAATGCCAATTTTTAAAACAATCGATTTTATTATCTGGTGTAACTCAACAACTAATATAGCAGTAGACACTTGAATTTTTCACCAAATATTTACGTTAGCATTTTTCACACACGGTAACGTTTTCGAAATATTTGACTCTTTTTGTCCCATTAGTAGGGATGAGCAAGAGAAATTTTTCTAATAATTTTTAAAATAATTAATTTTTCACTTAGAAGTTCATAAGGATTTTTACCTTCATACCTAGCATTAGAAATTCTAATAGAAAATTCCCGGCAAGTGTTTCTACATCCATCGAAAAAAAAAAATTCACCTGAATGTTACGCTATTTATGGCCAAGAAAGAATGTCTACCAGTCGACACATTTTTATTCTAAATTGAAATTTAAAACCTTTTTCAATTCTCAACGGCCGGCGCTCTTCCGAAATAAATGTCCACACATCCCACCGGAGTATAGTGACTCGTGATTGTATTGTCAACGGACGTACAATACGATGATATCATTGCGAAAAAAAAGTCGAATTTACGCCATGCAATACAACGCAAAACAGGTGCCTACATATATGTATATACCTAATATTTTATGCGATCACGTAGCTCGTGCATAGTAAAAACAGAGCTGCAGCGGAGATCAATCGGCGAACAAAGTCATCATCGAAATAGTCGTAACATCATTAAAGTGTATCGAAATCATAATATTATTATCGGTTTCGACCTAAACATCGTGTGCAGTACGCCGGTACCTATACCTACCTATATATATCCCCACACGCGTTTATCGCGGCGTTCCGCAACTCGTTTTTGTCTCCATTAGACGTCACATTATTACTATTATTACTATTATTTCGATAGTAATCCGAGTGTGGCCGATTCTTGTGAAGAGTTCGAAATCATTTCTTCTCTACGGGTATTAGATTAATTGTGTTTTCCCATTTGTCTTCAGCGGCCGCGGCGTTTGGTTCGTTTAATTTCTCTTCGACTTATTGTCTCTGTCGCGAGTGTGAATTCCCACGTGGCGTATATAATATTATAACCGTCGTACGATATTATAATGAATGGTATATTATACTTACCGGTACCTACACCGGGCTACACACGTAGGTTATGATTTTCCGATTTCTTTTTCGAAATCGTTACAATATAATATTGTGGAGGGTGATATGACGTTATATTGGAGTAAAATATTAGCGCGTTTGCGGACACTCGACTTTTTACACATCGTTTGTTAACCCCCCCATCAGAAAATTATTCAAATTTATGAAAATCACGACAACAAAAAAATTATTAAAAAAAAATTTTTTTTTTTATTGATTCGTGCCCAAACATTTGAGTGGACACATATTATTATACAACAGGTCAGTCACATTTCTAGTTTAATTTAATACCATTGAAAATCATGAGTTGTAGTGATACCTGATTTCGTGGTTTTATGAACTCAAACTATACAGTAGTATAGCGACGACTAGCCGTAATTGGCCCTGAACGTGTTAATTATATACATTCCAGCACAGCTTTTGAAGATACGACAGCTTTTATTCGTACCCGCAGAGTATAGGTAGGTTTAATATTATGACGCCATAGTTGATTTTTTTTTTTTGGTTTTTCATGTTTTTCAAGAATTTTTGATTTTTGAATTTACTATTGTTTTCGTTTGTCACCGTCGGTAAATGCGATTTGAGCCGAACATGAAAAGTAAGTAATATTTGAACACTGCTGCTGTGACTCGCATTATATACTCAACTGCAACAGTTAATAATAACATGATGTTTATTAGTTGAAACGGCTCACATTTCATTTAACAACCGAGACGACTCATCCTTTATGATTCCACTTCTTTAATACCTTATATCAGTTATATCGGTCATATTATGTGTTTCATTATTTGTATTACTAACTATATACGTAGTTTAATAGGTAGCCATCGCTTGTCGTACTAACATTAATTATTGCAGTGCTGCAATACATGTATATAATTTACTTCTCAAAAGTTACCGGGTTTCTGTTGAAGACTAGAAATAGTGGAAGGTAGTTGATTATGATATTGTAATAAATTCTTTACGCGGACCACCGAAAAGAAAAAAAACCAAGAAAATCGTTCTGCGATGAAGTAAGTGGTTAGAACAGTATGTATTGAGCAGGCCACTGCAATAATGGATGTGTTCAATTTGAATTCAATGACTTACAGGAATGGAAAACGATTTTAAGTAAAAGAGAGGGTAAATCATTATTTTTTTTCTAAGGATAATTATTTTGGTATACTATAGTTGTACTATTATTTGTTTTTTTAAAATTCTGTATAGGTTCATATCAAAGGTTGTTTACTAAACACACATGGTATAACTATTGATTCTTACTACTTTGACCCCCAAAAGTATTAACTAGAATTAATTTGCTAATAAAAGCCACCATTAATGTTTAACACATTTATCTGCTCCAAAATATGATGACAAAAAAAAAAACATACTCTAAAACCGATAAATTTCTTGCTGCGCTCAGAATCTAAAATATCTCCTGTGGTGTGGGCGTATAGCTAGGGAATTGGGGTTTTTTTTTATTTAGCAATGCCAAAAAATATCCGGATATCCGCCGTGTATTCGTTTTATTTTTTGGATGTCAAACGTTTGGATTTCCGAGGTAATTAAGTATAAATAATAATAATTACAATAATAATAATAATAATAATAATAATAATAATAATAATGATGATATAACAATAACAATAATAGTAATAGGTATGTGGTGATTATTTTTCATGCACGCTTATTATGTTTGTGTAAAAAACGTGTAGGCAGGCTCCAAGTATTGTAGTAATAAATAACTTGCTATTGAGTTATCGTTAAAAAATATATAAAATTATCTTAGGTATTAGTTATTAATTATTATATACTTACTCATATCTGAACTGTAAGGGTGTCAGTACACAACTTATAGTATAATAATAATTATTTGATCTACAACTGATTGTAAGTAAACTTGGAAAACCAATTGAAAGGAAATTAATAGTCAGTACTTGATGTTCTGACTATATTATACTGCAGGCCTCGAGACTAAAAATACTTAAAATATACCCTTGAGTAATATAATATATGATCATAAAACGTAAAAATATACACTGATAAATTAAAAAAACTTGCACTTCTCTTTAAATTTTTTTTTAAATTTTTAAAAAGCAAATTTTTAAAAAGCAAATATTTAAAAAAAAAATGTTTGAACTTAATATATCCTGAAACTTTTATGTATTATAGGTCATCACTCTACTGCTGTAAGTTTTTCCACACGTATGCCAAGTTACATAAAAAATTGATTGACTTAATGATTCACTAAATGTCTAAATAGCTCACTATTGATTCATTAAAAGTTTCGTGGTTGTCTATGTAACCTGGATTCAGTATTCAGATGGCAAATGTTTCGAGTCCTGAAACTATTCGAAGTATTAAAAAAAGAGTTTATAAATTGTTATGTAATATTATAACAAATATTTAAATTCAAGAGTAACACGAAATGGTAAAAAATGTCATTCATTTTTTTAAAACAACAACTTATCTATTATAATGATAAAAGTGAAATTATTTAACTCAGTATTTCTATTTTGATCTGTAGGCGGTTTTAATCGATGTACCTATATAATACACATTTATTTTTGTTTATAGATATATAATACTATTCGAAGCCCAAACATCAATAAAACCATCACACTTCTACAACTTATTGATATGTTCGGGTTAATCTAAGAAAACCATTGTATCTGTTTGTATAAGCAGCTCATATTAATTTTGTTGTAAGCTAATAACCTAGTACTTGATGCTGCCCCATAAATGATAAAAAAAAAAAATATATGTATATATATATATCTAATAATTGTAATAAATTAGAACTAATGTCATTGAAAATGTCGAATGTAGTAGGTTACACATGAAAATTTTACCCAACGAGTACACACAGTTCTCGTGGTTCAAATAAAAATAATAATAATAACGTATATGAAACAGGAATGGGAAAAATATTGTATTTTGTCGACTAAAATAGTAAAACTTAACTCGATCCCTTATTCCTATAATATGTACCTACTCGATAAGTTGTATATTGTGATACTATTGTGTGGATATTGTTTATTCGTCAAAGCAATGAGTTATGATTTTTACATAAACCGTTTTTCGAACGAAATCAATTTGACGAAAAATATTGCAAGCCACACATGACAGTTTTTCGGAACAAACGAGAATGGACGAAGACAATCGATTTGGTACCAAAATTCAAAAGTGAGGCTGCCAGGGAAATGTACCTATTGATTACTATAAGTTGGTATTTCTAAGTATCAATAATGAAAACGCTACGACCTAGATACAGTTCTTCCGTATGCGTTGTGGAATTTTGGTAATTCTGCTACAAATACAGGAGGAGTAAAGTTGTCCAGCACAAAACTGTTTTTGCAGTGTTGTGCGTTTGCAGGAGACAACACATGCGGGTGTGGTGTCCTCTTGAACAGTGGTCGCCAACCGATGGTCCACGAGAACATTTAGGAGGTCCGCAGAAAAATAGCTAGAAATCAGCTAGAAATAAGTAAAGCTCTACAACTTGCAGTGACTACATTGGAGTACTTCAAAACTGCAAACAGGGACAAATATCACATGAAGATTTAATTAAAACTTAAAGATTTCGTCATAAATAAAAATAAAACCTTTTTTTAATTATTTTACGTATGTGTATTTTTTTATATCGATTTGGTGTACAATTTATCAGCAGTGGAACGGTATTTATGTAAAAAGCTATTGTGAGCTATACGCGCGGTGGCTGCGTACGAGTTGATTCCCGCGTACCTGTTTACCTGCACCGACACCGTTGAGTTGATTCCCGGGTCATTAGAGGGTACGTACGAGTTGATTCCCTATTGTTGTATATAAATTATCAATAGATTGCAAGAGTAAAGAGTTTACGACAGAATAAAGAGTTTGACCGTCACACACAACTCGCTCTTATATCCACCAAGACCACGCGCGAATTTACAAAAAAAAAAAATATAAGAGAAGAGATGTCACGGTATACTGGTAATCTCATTACCAGATACCAATTTATAAAAACAATGTGTTACAAATTTTTACCAAATTACTAAATTTTTTTATATTTTTTTACCTAGTTACTACTAAATGTTTTTAATAATAAAATAATTCAATAAATAATTAATAAATAAAAATTGAACGATTTTTAAAATATGAAAAAACTAAAAAAAACAACATTTTTGAGAAACTTGTCAGCCAACATCCTCGTGGTGTTTCTTGGGTAATGTTAATAGGCTGAATATTTTACTAAATATTGAATAAAATATATAATGACCAGGGAATCAACTCGTACGTACTTCTTAATGACCCGGGAATCAACTCGTACGTAACTCTTAATGACCCGGGAATCAACTAATACACGAGAAAGGTCTCGGGAATCAACTCACTTATTGCGCGCGTGGTCCGTCGAATTTAGAATATGGGTTTAGTGGTCCGCAAGTTCCAAAAAGTCGGTGACCACTGCTCTTGGAGATTAAAGGCGCACACGATGTTCCTATGACCTATTTACGCGTAATCTAGCTACAATTAATAATAATATGATTGTTTTTAACAATATAATATTACCCGCACAGTCCATATGCATATGGACTACGGGCATTATAAATTTATAAGCGATTTTCCGTATAAGAATACGCGTGGGACGACGCCGATGTAATTTCTCTACGTTTTCTTTTTCGTGTGAATTGAAAGCAATTAAAACACGCGATTGCGATAAAATAATCAAAAAAAAATTCTCTATCGCTCAACACACGCGCAGTAATCGGTGCACACAAAAAACTTACACATGACATCACATACTCTCACATACTATTTATAGAATACATAGATAGGTATAAAATATGATATACATATTATAGTATCTATAATGTTCGAATAAGAAAGACGATGGCCAGACGAATTAAAGTTTTTTGCACAAGTTTGCGTGATTACGTTATTATATTAAATTGGAGGAGAAAAAAAAAACGTTTGCAAATTCAAATTAAAAAAAAAAAAAATTGTTGATTTCGGGATATCACTACATACCAATACACGGGTATCAAATTATAATACTCGTATATTAAAAAATTATAATATTGTGACGCATTAAAGCGTGTTGTTCATGTTTATGAACGTATTCCGTTCGCAGTGCAGTTTGATAACCTTATACAATAACGATATGAACTTGTACATATCGCTGCAGTTTTAACTATACTTAAATCGAAATTTATAATCTGCGATTGGTCCGCGTATGTGTGGAAAACGTGTATTAATTTTAATTTTTTTTTTCCAATTTTACTTCGCCCGAGGCGGTCGTGGCGCCACGACCGACGACGCTACCCTTCAGCTGAACATTTCGTATTCAATAATAATAACAGTTTCATATAAATTATTATTATTACCAGTGAGATAATAATATTATAATAGTAAATCACCTTGCGAGCGGCGCGTGCTGCAACTTATCGCATTATAATATTGTAATACCCACACGTTCTGCGTGTTTTCAATCATCTTGTCTGCCCCGTGAATCGAGTTCAGAGAAACAGTGTAGGCACCCACCCGTAATGCAAAGTATATAGTTATATCTTATGTTTTATTTATATTTACATAGATTCCCGAGCGTTTGATTGATTTCAATATCATAATATTGTTATAATATTGTGTTTGTTGCTCACGCGTGTTTGATGTTTCAATGACGAAACGGTCGCAACGACCTGTATTGTATAGGTACGAGAAAATCGACCATTTATATACAATATAAGAACAAAAAATAAATAAATAAAATAAAATAAATTAGTGTGTGAATAAAAAAAAAAAAAAGCAATCTCGTATATTATGTACCGACACGCCTCGTGCCCTTCGATGAAATGTTTTTTTTTTTTTTTTGTAAGCTTCTCTTAAAGGTTTTCGTGTGTGCGTACATGATATGTATAGCATAAAACAATTTTTTTTATTTTTGTTCTCGAGCATAATATTTCATAATCTGCACGTAATGACATGGGCGTTATTGTGATTACAATCATCGATTTAAAATATATTATATTTTATTGTTCATAAATGTGTACATGTGCGGTTAAGTTATTTCTGCCGCAGACATTTTGGCCGTACAAACATTAGGTTTAGTGATTAATAGTGGTTTTCTATATGATAGCATAAATACAAATGTCCGCCAAACAAAGGCAGGTATGGTCGGTATACCTTATACCAGGTGGTGGCCAGATGGGTGAATATCTTATATTTAACTGGTCTTCCCCGACCACGTTACAATACAAATTGCGAAGTTTAGTGTATTTTTGAGTTATTTTTTTGACGACATCAACAATGCCATCGTGGTCGTTAGCCAACTTTGAAATTTCAATTATTTACGTTTGGTTTTACAATACTTCATTATACATTCGACAACCGTCCGAGTTTAGCGTCATCGATGAATCTAATCAGTTTTCAAGTTGCTTTTTCTGCATGCCGGCCCTAGCATTTCCTAATTTAATGTATTATCTAGATTCATTTTTAGAAATGTATATTTATATATCAGTTCAAATACCTGCTGTTCTGTACTACTTAGATTAAGTGTCAAGCAATGATTATTTTAATAACTTTCGATTGATTCGTGCATTTATGGAAGACGTATGCTGAACCGATAAACTCTGATACAGTTTGGCCAGTATAAACTCGCATATAAAGGTACATATTATTATATAATATCTATGCGCATATTCTCTGTAGATTACAATAATTATTTCAGCTCAGCAGTAGTCAATTTTTTAATTTTATCTCGCGCTTAACCGTCACCTCCTGAGTGTGTACCTATACATCATTTTCATAGTCTGAATTTACATTCAAGAGGGGGGGGGGGGTTAAATTTTTTACGGTTGTGTGAGCGAAAGGTCTCCCGCACAACTAAAAATCTACACTTTTGGGGGGTTTAGCCCGCTTAGCCTTGCTGCGATTTGCTCCTATGATTGTTTTGCCGTATTCTATTTATTTCTCCAAGTTGTACTATCCCCGGGAACGGTAATATTTTATTTATAGATTTAAAACAAAGGTAACTGTATAATAGGCATTTCTCTTCGCTATTTTATTATATTTTCTGGGTAAAAAAAAAAAAAAAATAAATACATTCGCTTCGAGTATTGAACACTCCGAGAACATATTGCGTAAGTAAAGTAATTAATTTAATACAAATGTAAATAACTACATGTAGCTTGTAGTATATATATTAAATTATGCTTCTGTGTTCCGTTAAAGGCATTCATTGTGGGGTATGCATAATAATAGCATAGGTAAATGTAAATTAGATCTAAGTAAAAGTCTACTCCGGGAAAACAATACGGTCACACTCATACATCCAACTTACAGCGATTATATAACGATGATCGACTGAACGGTTTTTGAAAGTGATAGAGAGGAAGAAACAGAAACAAATTCGTTTGTCTGCAAGCAGATTGTATAATATTTTTATAGCAGCGCACATTGTGTCCTACACGGACGGAAATATAAGGATGTAAAACTAAACAAGAGGAACTTTTACTGAAATCGCCCGCTACTGAAATTCAAAAACAAGTGTCATCTGATTTTGGGAAAACAATTGAATTTTCAAAAATGTGTTTTGTTGGTATTGGAAATATTTAACATGACGCGGACGTATATGTACAAGAAAGAATAAAATAATGTTTCCATAGGTATATACTGCTTATTTATATTTTATGGGCTTGAAAAGTTTAGAGATTTCATTGATGTACCTATACTTGTATTTGAATTAAGAGCATTTAAAATATAAAAGAACCATTCGAAATGAAATATTTAATCGGTTGATTTTTTTCTCGTATAAATTGTGCAGTGGTTATTATCTGCAGCAGTATCTCTATATGTTTATTTGAACTCTTATCGTGTTATCATTGTCGAACCACAGAATAAAGTTTGCTGATTATTATTTTGCCATCATTATTTTCATCATTGTTAACTTTAAGCATTTTTCGAAGCATTCGCTATATTTTTCGTTCCCAACAATTGTACGAGCACAGTACTCAAGTGGTTACACCTTAAATTGCAGGCGAAGCCAAATGTTTTAATTATTTTTATTATTATTTGACGCTTAACAATTTACGACTGTCCCGGACAATGAGAAGTTAACCGAGATCAGCCGTTGCAGCACAGGGCTTATCGTATAAATGCAGACGTCGTATTGAATTCATTTAAATAAAATAATAAGATAGGTAAATGCGATTAACGGTTATGTCATAATAATGTGATGTGGCAATATACTATGGTGTACGCTTCGACCGAGGTAAGTACGAGAAACTAAGAGCAATAAAAGTAGAAAAAAATCGCCAAAGGCTGCGTTGTCGTAGTCTTAGTAATAATAATAATATGATCTATTATTTTCCACAGATCCGTCCAACTAATTATATTACGGGTAGGCGCGCTCGCGTGAAAATCCCAAGACAATAACACGATTTTATTATAATATATTATGAGCTCGCGAGTGCGTCATTCACGCCAACCAGCAGACGTGTACATTATAACATCATACGAGCGTCGCATAATAACATATTATACTAATATAATACTCCACGCCAAGGCGGTGTGTGTGTGTGTGTGTGTGTGTGTGTGTGTGTGTGTGTGTGTGTTTATAACATATAAAAAAAAAATCTTCTAATTGCGTTTGACTTTTTACTGCTGCTCGAGACGACCGCAGAAAATGTATAGGCAGGTACCTATATACCGTACCTACCGCGGTAATGAGTTTGGGCGTTTTTTGGGCACAGTCGCGAACACACCGGCGTGTGCAATAATAATAATAACGTAATATAATATGTTATTATTATTATATATTTTATTGTTTCCGCCAAAACATGACTCTGCCGAATTCCAATACGGACCGCATTTCTCCACGGGCGGCTGCAACTGTATAATGTAACGTATATTATTGTTATATTATTCGTAGAACTAACTTTATGATAGGTACCTACAGGTATCCGCCGAGCCAAGACATTACGTTTATTAGCATAGAAAAGATTTGTTTCGATAGGTACGCGTTGCTAGCACACTATAAAATGCAACGATACCGTAATGCAAACGTAATATTAACTGTGGCACAATATTGTTTTTGCATTAAGTTTATCGGAGTCGACGATTTTTTAGTGCGAAAACTCGATCCGCGGGAAAAATTAAAACGCCCCAGATTTCAATCATTTTCTTATTTTTATTTGAAAAATGAGAGTGTTAAGGTTGAGAGTGAGTTAACGCAAGTCTCATTTGACTCCGATTTTTCTAAGCTCTATTTTCAAAAGTTATAACGAACGTCAGAAGTCGTTGAGTATTCCGAAATGCAGGTAGCGGATTGTTTTCGTTATTTAAAGTCAGTGCAAAAATGGAGGTGAATGCTACCCGAACAACGTTTTTCTCTTAAAAAAAAAAAGTGATCAAAATCTGACTTTTCTACGATCGGTTGAAATTCGAATTCTCAAGATTATTTCCATTCAATATCATCGTTATGAAGTTGAAGCATTGATTTCAGACGGTTGAAAATTCAGCTATGCCGTTCGTATAGTTGTTAATCGATAAATAATACATAAAAAATATATAATAATATGTCCCCTTTGCACAGGCTACAGTGGCAATGTAATGGGAATTTCCCGGCGTTTCGGTGTTAGTACAGCAGTCTAGACTAAGAAGGTTAGGTCTTAGGTCAGACAACTTATAAAAAGGCAAAAAGTCCAAGAAGGTTATCAAACAAATTCTTATCTCAAAAAAAAAAACTGCATTAATTGAATATTACGCCATAGGTTCTTGTGTACTGCGGTGCCTTCTGAATGTACCAAAATCAGACAAATGTTCCCGTTACCCTCCTCCTAAATTCTGCATACTGATTTGAAAATGTTATTGTGTTACCTCAGAGTACTCCAAAGTTTAAAGAAATGTTACGTACAATGTTATTGTTCAGTGGAACTTACGAATATAAAAAAAATATATATATTTAACATAATGTTAACTAAAAACGGACACAACGAGTAAAATCAAACTTAAAGCTTTATCAGTTCCTTTAACCGATGATAATAATATCGAATATTATGTTTTCTAAGCCACAGATTTATGTGGGCAAGATATCCTGCCGTAGTGTAGTTTTCGTCGGCTTATATAATTTATCTCTTACTGCATTGAGATACTTACCTTCAAATGTCAATAAATGCGTTATTATTATTATTATTTATAATGTACCTAGTACCTACAATACAATTTTTTAATTTAAAACTCAATACCGTCAAATTTGACGTATAAGGTTAATTTATTTTCATAATATCTTGCCGACAGAACGTTAAACGTGTTAGCGTCTATTGCATTGCACGCGAATGTACAAATATTAATTTTACTTAAAAATAAATTGTATGCATATTTAGCACATTGAAAGTTAACGAGATAATGAGTTCTATAATTTTATGAAATGCAATATTGTGATAGTTGTAATTTAGCCTGGCGCTGTATAATTTATCGGAGGCTCTCGTACGCCATACATGTATGTGTGTGTAATAATGCAGTATATTATAATTCCAAAGGGGCAAAGGCCAAGTGATGTAATCACTAAAAATGCAATTTCACAGGAAAGACTGACATTTCAATAGTTTCGTTAAAAATTATCCAAGGAAGGTAACATTTGATTGGTAAGTCGTTAAACTCGTATTTAATAATTAATTATACGGTTAAAAGTGAAAAATGATTTTTTATATATGCTTCAGAGCGAAGCAAGTTGAGGGTTACAGTACTTCACCAAGATTGATATTTGAAATTGAGGGTTGCGCCATAATAGAACACTACAATTTACAAAACAATGATGAATTAAAGACTTGTAGCGAGGGCGAAATCAATTGATTGGAACCGTTTACCGTCTTTAATTGTAGTTTGATACGTTGTGGCTCACGTCATTTGACAATATCAAAAAAATGATTTGTGTCTTACCATAATCAGGTAAAACTTCAATTCCAGGGTTACATCACTTGGATTATCCCCCGTTGAATTTATAAAAATTATAAGATTAAGTTTTACCATTTTATGAACAAAATTGTACCTAATATCGATTTTTAGCTGAGCTGTGTATATTTTACCCGATGCTCTTTATACGACTGCAATTATTTGCAATAAAAGTGATTTCTTTCAATGCACCTTTTTTTTTTTTTGATGTGTCGAATTAGAATTTGTTGATGGGTCTTTTTTTTTGCAAAAATTCGCCGCATTCTTACAAGATGCGTGTTTACAGCAGGATTCCGTCAGTCGTCGATGTATCTGCGCAATATTATATTTAATACGCTATTGAGAAATAATTCTAATAATTAACCGTAAACGTACCTAATAACATGGATAAAATTCGTTTCGGGCAAATGTAGAGTAAACTAGCTATTACTTATGCAGTAATAAGTGTACTATTATATTATGTTATTTGAAAACGTACGGCGTATTCGCGTGATTTATCCACACAACTTTTGGACCGCGGGAGCAACGTCTTGTCCTCAAGGCGAATATATTAACGATGTATACCTACAGGAGTGGTTTATAATGTCGTACGGAGATTGTATAATATATATATATGCATGTATACACACTGAATTTACGTGATGTTTGACCAGAGCACGCCGTTGTGTGCGGACGGGTGGGCGTAAGAATCGCACACACACATTTATAAAAATATAATAATATAATGTACGCAAATGAAGGAGCCGAGAAAAAAATATCGAACGGTGTGCGTGCATTAAAATCATACACACCGCCAGTTCATCTGGGTCGCGTACAAATATCCACGCCGGGAGGTTCACGGTCACTCTACGCGGCGGCGTGTCCAGAGCGGATTGTATGATATTTCTATAATATACGCACGGGCGTCAATAAAATATTGTCGAGGGAAAAAGAATCAAACATTACAACGGATGGGACACGATACACCGCGTGTTCGTAGTGCCTACACGCGAGAGGGACTTACACGAGGTGTCCACGTCGGAGACGTATGCGTACGCCCACCGTTTGAACCCGATACTAATTTATGTAGGAATTTCGCGCGGAATCGGCTCGTTTGTATTTGCGACGACAACGTCACGCGCACATGGCGCAACGCGTTTAATATTATGACGGCCAATGTGTTCCAATGTTCCAAAATATTATGGGCTTCCGGAGACCAGAATTTGGGGGGGCACCCACGATATTTTTGGGCACTCCCGTCTTAACGAGACGCGTACCCATACACATTGACCAGTGATATATCATAATTTATTACTAGTATCAAGCCGTATATTTCCTTGGGCCTAATGTCTATTTCTAAGGTGGTTGCAATGTTTATTTGTTTTTGGTACTTTTGCAGTCAATAACATCTAGCTGTTATAATCATAATAGACTTTAAATCAAATTTTAAAAATGTTACGTTTTATTAAGTTGGATATATACATATATCCACCTTGGTTTTATTGTTTTTTCATCAAGAAACATGATTTATTCTTTAACAAGTATTTTAAAATAAATGTAATCTTATTAAAATAACGTAAATTAAAATACGGGCCCTATGCTCTGGAATAACTTTAAGTTTAGGGCTCCAATTACAAGGAGAGACACCCTGCACCTCCCCCCCGTGCGCACGCCTGTGTAATAAATGAATATAATATTATTTTATTATGTGATGATAAGAAGACGTGACACCCGACACCTGCAGTGCTGCATAATTATTTAAGTTCAGCTTTGGTATAATTGAATAATATAAAATAGGTTTCATATAGTTTTGTTGTTTTTAACATCAGCGTAAACTTAGTTGGGTTATCAAAGTTTATAAAATCAAGATTATAAGAAGATACATATACCTGCGTATTATCTCTTCGGATATTCTTCGATATCGGAATGATTTTAACGTGAGGTATTTATGAGCACCTATTTAAGGGTTTATCGAATGTAAAAAAATGTATATCCTATATCCCGATTGGCGAATAGTAATGTAAATATCGAGAGAAAAACTCCGACGAGAGAACATGTAGATAATGGTATTATTTTATTTACAGTAAGTTGATTTTTACCTAAAAAGCCATTAACACTATATTCGATTGACCATTAAGGACTACCTAAGGAAAACAAAAATGTATCATACTGTCGACAGAAACAACAAGTAGTACCACAATAGTACCTACGGGTTCATGTCCTCATAATTCATAATATTAATAATAATTCATTTACGCCGCACGTGAGTGTATTGACATGGATCGATGTATGCATAATATATTATACATAGTGTTCATCGTGTTTGTCTTACAAACCCGCCTTCCACTAGCAGACTTCATAGTACACACCATACACTTACTACCTATTTTACTTATATTTTAAAGTTAAGGACTAAGTATAGGTATTCCTTAGTCATCTATTTGATTACTACTATAATACATCTGCACTTATGGTGATCATAATTTAGCTTTTAAAAATATATTTACATACATTGTATACACAAACTGGCCATTTTATATTCGTAAGATGTGGGTTGGCACTTACAGTTACAACGGATTTGATCCTTCAATACATATGATATAAGTACAGTTATGATTTTCAAAAACATTGATTGGAAAAAAAATGGAGAAAAACACGGAGAGGCACTCTGTATAGAGTGCTATACTTGTGCTACGCTTCACGAGGACGTCGAGGAGATTATTCGCAGGAGTCGCGTTGTATACATAAACATAATAGGCATGTGTATAATATTATATAGGTGTAGATACCTGTTGTAGTCATAGTCGACCCATTGTACGCTTCAAATTGTTTTTGGATTTTTCATTGGCCAATGGCAAAACCAGTAACTGGTTACTGGTTATATTATTATTTTTTATTTTTTCAAATTATTTCCATACGCTTCTTGGTGGTAACTGTAACTGACCGCCTAAATTATCTAACACGTCGTGGACCATCACGATTAGCGTTTGGTGCGATATTCGAGACGTGCAAAAATGACGACGACTTTGAATCTAATAAAGATTTGTTGTTGTTGTTCTTCGCCTTTTCCTCACAAATATGTATGCGGTGCGGGTCAACCTATTGTCTTACAGCTCCGATCTATATTAAATGTGTTGGGACTTGTTACATTAAATTGTGATATCCACGGTATTGCGGAAATGTACAAGAGTATCTATATAGAAAAACAAAACAAAAACGATTTCGTAATATATATTTTGTCTTTATTATACAATCTAGTTTTTATACACATTTCTACGAGATAAATCACATCACAGTTGCTGCTGATGAGGATATACCTAAATAATATTATACTTTTATTGTCTACATCGTTTTTATATAATATAATATTATACTGTAGGATATATGCCTAAGCTGTCGAGCGAATTAAAATCTAAATGTATCAAACACACATCATACACAAAAATATTATAATAATAAGTAACAACAATATAATATTCAATTTTTTAATTACACACTATCTAAATCTATAGCTATTCAATATAATATATGTATATAATAATACTATTGGACGTGTCTTGCAAAGGAAAATAAAATAGTTGACTAACTACGCGCAGTACCTACCTACCTATTTTAAATACCTACTTATGGTCTAGGCGTATAAATAATTTAACTCGTATTATCATATATAACTAACGTAAACCATCTATGACGGATAGTTAGTAATAGTTAAATATGTTAAAACTAGATCACTTTCTCTACGAAAAAAAAAAAAAGGTCGACAATTAATAATAATAATAATACTAATAATGCTAAAAATATTGTAAAAGTAATGTACAATTTTTTTTGTTACTGATACATATGTTCTATGCAAATTATGATGCAGTATAAATACTATGTACAAAATGCAGTAATAAATTACACAGTATTGGTAATTAGTGTAATTAATACATCACACAGATTTCCATACGTATTTACGTTACAAAATATAATTTATAATAAAAATAAATATATTTTAAAAGTGATGAAGACGTTCTAATAACATAGCAACTGAGCATCTTGGTTTATTCTATATATAGCACACCGATTAAGTCTGTAAAAAAAAAAAAAAAAACAAATAGTCAAAACATTGTAGTTAAAGCTAGTTATTTAGTATTTTTTGATTTATCATCGAAACGTTTATTTGCAGTTCAGGTCTATAGTTTAAAGATTTAACAGATAGTTATTGTAATTTTATATTACAAATACTTGTACGAGTATTGTAAATACCTATATACTATCAGGTGAACTTAGAATATTATAGTTTTTCCTGTGGTCTGGTGTCTTATCAGTGTTATCACTTATACGGAGAACTGTTTTGTCAAATTCAAACGCCTGCCCTATCTATTTCCCGCAGGAACAAATACTGAAATTCCTACAATACACAACCATGTCGTTTCATATCTTTAGACGAGCCATCCGATGGAAAGATAGAATCCTATAACATTTTAGCTGATTAGCTTCAGAGTAAGCCCCGTCGGTAATCAACTACTAGACGCTCATTTTAGTAATATCGATTAGGATTTGTAACGATTTGTCAGATTTCGATTTCTTCGACTATTCCTACTGGCAGACAGGCGTATACTATGTCGAGAAACAATAAATCAAAAGCAGTGTTATATAAATATAATTGTATTTCGACCCGTCTTAGATGCACTCACCCGTTGCTCATAAATGCGTCACGATGATCTCGTCGTCGATGTCGTCCTTCTCGTCGTCGGTCTCGTTGACGGTCTCGTCGGGCAGCGGCTCCGACTTGGGGTCGTCGGCCAGCCGTTTGAGCCTCCTGGCCTTGACGCTGTGCCTGATTTCGACGATTATGTAGCCGACGAACCCGATAAACAGCACGACGCCCATGACGTACAGCTTCTTCCGGGCGCACAGGTGGGTGCTGTACGCGTACGCCACCACGAAGCCGGCAGACTCCCACAGCCGATAGTTACTGAACGCCGCCTCCTTGTTGCGCCTGAACAGCGTCCCGTAGATGCCTGTGGGCAGACGAAAGGGATTTTTCTTTAAAAAAATTTAATTTTATGAAAAAACGGTTTTTTTTTCTCGTCATACGTCTAGGCCAAGTAACGCGAGGGCAGTATATTATATTTTAGGGCAGGCCTCGGGGTATACAGGTGTAACCGCTTCTTATATAGCTGTATACTCTGCGCGATAGGCGCAGCGGTTGTCTAGATGGGGGGGTGCGATGCTCGTAAACGCAACGGGGCCTCGAGGAATACAGTTTTCAAATTTGAAGTTCAATCAAATTGCTCGAGCGGCTTAAATAAAGAAGAGAACTGTATGCAATTTTTGACACCTGCGCGATGACAAAGGTACGACGTTTTTTTTCTCCTTCCTTCGATTATACAATGTATTTTTTATATTTGTATATAGAGGTGTACCTATTATATTGCAATGGACATTGACAATAAATGTAATAAATACGAGTATATCTCTACCAAGCTGCAGTGGTTATTGTGGTTGGCGGTTATATGATGTGATATAATATTGTATAATATGAAAGTTATCTGTAATACATTGGTTTTCACACCTTTTTTAATAAATTTATGTAGGATTGCGTGAACAATTAATTAATTTAATAATAAACTAAAATTGAATGGACTAATCACTTAGTTATCTTCTAAGTGGCCATTAGCTGACTATTGATTCATCGAATGTTATAAGCGATTGTTTATGTAACTCTGCATTAGGGTGCAATTTTTTATTATTATTATAACTAATATTTTAAAACAATGTTTTGTTTTTTTTTTAAATTTATTCCTTTCAAATTATAACAAATTATGAAATATTTTAATTTAACAGAAATCTAAGCAAGTGCAATAATAACAGAATCAATATTGGTTATAGATTTTTCATTGGCAATATTATTACCCAAAATTATTAACGTTACCTATAGTCTTTAGTCATACATTACGTAACATGCGTACTTCAGTGGTGGCCACCAAATTTCTGCAACACCTCATAAGTAGATAGCTACTAACGAGTAGAAAAGGTGACTTTGTAATTTACACATTAATTATTGGAAGCGCATGTTACCGTCTGTGTTAAGACATTATAACTACTGGTTGTTTATATATTTTTTTAATTACACACGATGGGTATAGCATGGATTTTTTTGATTTCCTCTTAATAATGATCAAAGAGTGTTATTGCTTTAAAGCTATGTATTGTTTTTTTCTGCTTACAATGGATATAGCATACAAGAATAACATTATGATTACGATTTATATATTAAAATATATTATGTACAAATACGACGTCCAACACACGTAGGTATATGTAATAATTATGTTTTATGCACGATAATCAACATGCATTATCTATTAACGTTATCTATATTTATCATTTAATTCAATTTATACGCTCGTCAAATTATAAAGTGCATAAGATTAAAAATTGAAAATTAATTACATCAAATTGTTTTTATTACTTAATACCATTGTAACATCTTATTTTATACCTACCTGATAATTATATATATTTTTTTGTTTAGATAGGGTACACGCCTACTATTTCGACAAACGCTGTTGTGAAACATACGACCTATTGTGATACCTATGTCAAATATTTCAATTTTTGAAAATATTCATCTTTTGCAGTAGGTACCTGATGAGTAGATATTAATTTACTTAGTGCACATAATGATATAAATGATGAAAAGAACTGCGTGCATATAAAATAATAATGTATTTATATATTAGAACGATAAAGGGATTTAAATATCATTACAGGATGATAATATAGGTATAAATAATGTTTTTACACGACAAATCACACTTGGAGTTTTGGCAGGCGATAATGATAGTCAAATTATCAATGTATAGGCTACAAAAATAATATTAAACATACTAATAACACGATACATAATACGTATGTATATAATATAAAGATGAATTTTTAAGGCTAATCAAATAAATGTATAATTTAATTTTAGGTTAATCAGTGGTATGATAATGTGGTGGGAGATCAGGGTGTCAAATCACCCACTTGGCTTTTTTTTTGTTAAGGCATACAGAATTTTCGAACATAATATATGGTGTATGTAAGTATTTATTATAAAATGTTATACTTATAGGTAGTTTGTTTTTTTAATATCTGTTAATTGTATTGTTAAATGCAACACAGTATCCGATATCATTATTGTGATGACATGTTTTTTTCGTTTTCTTTGAGTCCAAAGCAGTTGGTTCAATGAAAAAAGTAACCAATAAATCGCATTGTTTCTTTATAAGTATTTTAAGTTTAGATAATATAATAACACCTACATGACAATTTTTCATAATTTTATGTGGTTATTAAAATGTATAAATTTAAAACACGTTGATTTGATATCCTATATTACAGACCTTAAAATACAGATTTTATTGAGAAAAAAAAAAATTACAATATACAATTTGTAAATCAGCGTATAAGGTATAACACTGCAATAATTATAGCCTAGCCTAGATTTTTGTATCCTCTAGTAGTCTGTCGTGATGTGGCATATAAATATATAAATTATTCGCACTCCTATTTATATGACGGTTGATTTTTGCCGCGAAGACTATGTTATATTTTACCTGTGTATTCATGTTTATCGCATGTTTATATAATATATCTACGGTATGAGCATATAGTAGCATGCAAACATTCCTTCTGTAGCAAAGCTTATTGTTGATATCAAAAAAACCATTATGTTGTTGAAAATAAATCGGCCAATATTATACTACGCCTATGCTGAAGAACACACAGCGTAGGGATGAGTCGTATATTGTATTGTAATATCATTATTATTATTGTTGTTGTTGTTGTTACTTGTTGTGCTGTGATGAGATTATGAACGCACTTGAAAATACTCAGAGTGCAGTAATAAACATATTATGTATGTATATATAATATAACGTACATGCGTGTGCGTGCTGGGTATGCCGCGCGGGCGTGTCATCAATGAATGGACTATGTATTTTATTCCCCGCTCCGTCGTATACCGCGGTAGTGGTTTTCAATTAGTGGCCGGGGTGGGAGTTGACAATCGTCCAACCCCCACACCCAATTGGGTTGTTTTTGTATTATTTTTTTACACGGTTTTATTTATCGGGTGTATTTAAAAAAATGTCATTCATAACTTTAAATTCTGGTTACATCTGCATACCCATCTGTTGTAGGCAGTGAAAGAACGTCAAGCGATTATTAAATTGCACGTATCGTTTACCAGGTCTTGAGCCGGGGTAGAACTTTTTTTTACACAAATTATGTCAACCAAAACTTTTTGGAACAGAAAAAATGCTCTTTGGTCTTACGTACAGTAGGTATCTCTATAATTCTTGTAATAACGCAAAAATTAAAAGAATAAAATAATTTAAAAGAATAAAATAATTTATAAGAAAATCACCGTAAATGTTAGTACGACGCCTGCCGACACTAATATTCAAGATGATCTAAATTTACGTTACTACCTTCCTCCTGATCGTCGGAGGGTTCTCAAGATCGTGTATACGAGAATTTGATCAAATACACTTCTATGATGTAAATGTAAATGCATGCACATATAATTTAATATAATGCAGTCAACAATACTATATTTTATATTTTAATATGTATTATGTCTTACCTGACTCGCAGCTGTCTCTGGGTTATGCAGTAGGAGTTTTAGGTGACACAAATTAATTATTTAAAATACTCGAATAAAAATAAAGAAACACACTGATTATTGCTCGTCAAAAGGAGTCCAGTTGTCGCTCGTAGAATTCGGTATAGAGAGGTTGTTAATCTGTTT